>NC_041382.1:454361241-454426048 GCF_002162155.2 Triticum dicoccoides | reverse complement strand
AGAAATGAGAAGTGAAAAGACTGCCACGGTCTGAATTGATCTCTAGTGGAACACCATGGAGTGACACTATTCGAGAAATATATAAGTCAGCAAGCTGACTAGCAGTGATACTCTCTCGAACAGGAAGGAAGTGAGCCACTTTGGAGAGACGATCAATGACTACGAAGATAGCGTTATTCCCTTTCTTGGTCCTGGGAAAGCCGGTGATGAAGTCCATACCAACTTTATCCCATTTCCATTCAGGAATAGCTAAAGGCTGAAGGGTGCCAGCAGGTCTTTGATGCTCTGCCTTAACGCGACGACAAACGTCACATTTAGCAATGAACTCAGCGATTTCTCTCTTCATCCTAGTCCACCAGAACCTCTGGCGTAGGTCCTGATACATCTTAGTACTACCGGGATGAATTGTGAGAGGAGATTCATGCGCCTCCTTAAGAATCAATTGTCGAAGATGTTGCTTCTTGGGGACCACCAGGCGGTTCCCAAAGAAAACAACACCTCGATCATCTATAGAGAAACTACCAGCAATACCCTTGGCAATGTTTCTCTTGATCCGGGTAATCCCCGTATCATGCTTCTGGGCTTCTATGATAAGATCCACAAGGGTAGGTTTCGCCACCAAGGTAGAAAGAAATCCGCGAGGAGCTATGTGAAGATTAAGCTTACAGAATTCCTCATGGAGAAGTGGTTGGCCTTGCTGCAACATGAGATTGTTACAATAAGATTTACGGCTTAGAGCATCAGCCATGACATTGGCTTTGCCGGGGGTGTAGGTAATCCCTAAATCATAATCTGTGATCAACTCCAACCAACGTCTTTGCCTAAGGTTCAGATCCGGTTGGGTGAAGATATACTTGAGACTCTGGTGATCGGTGTAGATCTCGCAACGTTTACCAAGGAGGTAATGTCGCCAGGTCTTGAGTGCATAGACTACGGCTGCAAGCTCTAGATCATGTGTAGGATAATTATCCTCATGTGGATGCAACTGTCGAGATGCATAGGCAATCACATGACGATCCTGCATAAGAATGCAACCTAGTCCCTGTCGTGAGGCGTCGCAGTAGATAATAAAGTCTTTAGTGAAACCCGGTGGCACAAGTATGGGAGCAGAAGTCAGGCGCCTTTTCAGTTCCTGAAAACTGTACTCACACTATGGGGACCACTCGAACTTTTTATCTTTCTTGAGAAGTTCCGTGAGGGGTTTGGCTACTTTGGAGAAGTTTTGAACAAAGCGGCTACAATAACTGGCTAGACCAAGGAAACTCCTAACTTGTTTGACTGTTTCAGGTGGAGTCCAATCGAGAACAGCCTGAACTCTCTCGGGATTGACAGCAATGCCCTTACCAGAGATTACGTGGCCTAGGTAGGTCACTTCTGGCAACCAAAATTCACACTTGGAGAACTTGGCATAAAGGCGGTGCTCTCTGAGTTTTTCTAACACAAGTCTAAGATGTTCGGCATGCTCTTCCTCGTTCTTCGAGTAAATAAGAATGTCATCGAGGTAAACCACGACGAACTTATCTAAGTACTCCATGAAGATCGAGTTCATCAAGCGGGAGAATGTGGCTGGGGCATTGGTTAGACCAAAGGACATGACAGTGTACTCGTACTGGCCATAACGAGTGACAAAAGCTGTCTTGGGAATGTCCCCGTTTCTGATTTTGATTTGGTGGTATCCTAACCTTAAATCCATCTTGGAGAAGACTGAGGATCCAGCGAGCTGATCATACAGGTCGTTGATCCTGGGGAACGGATACTTGTTCTTTATCGTAACCAAATTAACGGGGCGATAATCTACAACCATCCGATCCGTACCATCCTTCTTCTTGACGAAGAGGACGGGGCAAGCCCAAGGAGAAGAACTAGGACGGATGAAACCCTTTTGCAAGGACTCATCAAGTTGTTTCTTAAGCTCGGCTAGTTCTAAGGGTGCCATCTTGTAAGGTCTCCTAGAGATTGGAGCTGTTCCTGGGATAAGATCTATGACGAACTCTACATCTCTGTCAGGCGGAACACCTGGCAGTTCCTCTGGAAAGACATCCGGAAAGTCACGGACTACCGGGATATCTTCAAGGTCTGGAAGAGGGCTGGCATTAAGGGAATAGAGCTGACGATTTGCAACTCTAGTGGAGACAATGGCTATCTTGCCAGATGGGTGTGTGAGCTGAACAGACCTGGTGAAACAATCAATCTTGGCATGATGAGCTGTCATCCAGTCCATACCCAAGATGATGTTAATATCCGAAGACTTGAGAGATATGAAGGAAGCAAGGAATGCAAGTCTGTCCACAAGGATTTCATTGCCATAACTTATCCTAGAAGTTTGCCATTTGGATCCAGGAGTTTGAATAAGTAGTGGGGAGGGCATATCACAAAATGACATGTCGTGCAAGCGGGCATAGCTTTCAGAAATGAAGGAATGAGACGCTCCAGTATCGAACAAAACCGATGCCGGATGACAGTTGACAAGGAGTGTACCAAGAACGACATCTGGATCATCATGAGCGGCTTTAGCTGAGACGTGATGCACACGTCCATGTTCAGTGGGAGCTGACTTGGCACTGATCATCTTGCGTGATGGCTTACCATGGCCAATAGACTTCTCGGGCTGGGGTGGAGCAACTCTGGTCTGAGTGCAAATACGGGCAATGTGGCCTGGCTCTCCGCACTTGTAACAAATCTTGGAGGTAGGATGTGGACCTGTATTAGAAGGCGGTCCACCAATAGACCTGGGTGGAGCATACTGCTGAACTTGATGAGGTGCCACATAAGATGGCCTTGGTACATATTTGGGTGGAAGAGCGGAGTTTGGAACCCAAATCCGGCGCTTCTGAGAGCTAGAACCGGAGGAAGATCCCAAATCACGAGTGTGCTTACGAGACTCCTCGTAAGTGAGCTGAGTTGTCTCTGCATTAATGGCCTTGTTCACAAGAGCTTGGAATGTATCACAATGATGCAGGTGGAGATCACGACGCAACTTGGGGTTGAGACCCTTCCGGAACCTAGCCTGCTTCTTGGCGTCCGTGGACACCTCTTCTGTGGCATAACGGGCGAGGTTCTCAAACTCTCTACTATAGGCATCAACAGCCATCTTACCCTGGGTGAAACCACAGAACTCTTCTCTCTTGCGATCAATGAGGGCTTCAGGAATGTGATGCTCGCGAAAAGCCTCAACGAAATCCCTCCAGGTGGAAGTCTGGCCAGCTGGAAGCATAGCCTCATAGTTCTGCCACCAAAGACTAGCAGGACCTTCCAGGTGGTATGTGGCATAGGTGACCTTGTCATCTTCAGCTACGCTCGCGGAACGCAGCTTATGAGTGATGCTACGGAGCCAGTCATCTGCATCGAGTGGCTCAATGGAATGATGAAAGGTGGGTGGGTGCAAGCGGATAAAGTCATGAATGGTCACAGATCCTTTGAACTGATGTGCGGTGTTCTCCTCGATACGTGCCAACAAGCGGTTAGACTCACGCTTGTTCCTCTCCATATCTAGCATGAACTCTGCCAACGAAGGCTGATCGGGAGGATCCTCATCCCTACCATCTCCGTGGTTCTGGCTACGAGCAACGGAACTTCGCTTAGCTGATGATATCCTGAGAAATGAACCAAGGACGGAATCAGCATCAACTATGGACTATAGAATGTAGGACAAGAAATTAGTATCTCTCGAACTCCTAGGAAAAATTCCGGCAGCATAACGGCAGTAAACTGCTCAGAATGAGACATCCTACTAAGAATGGGGTGGTAACATACTCATTAGCATTACCCAAGGTTATGAGATCATACTAAACAGACTACACCGGAAATACTCAGAAACTGGGGTATGACTCTGATCAACCAATCCTATGGGACTACGGAGTAGTAACACGTGATCCTGATAGACGGAAGAGAAAGCCTAGTTCCTTCACCCCGTAGGAAAGATAGGATGACTCAGATCAGAAGCCATGAGGTAAAGGAGTAAAAAGAGCCTTACGTTCCAACCCACAATAGATTCCCTTACATAACTAAAGAATTTCTAGACTCAACTTCGACCGGTTTGGCTTGGTAAACCTACAGGCAGTCAGGCTCTGATACCAGCGCTGTCGGGACCCCGACTCAATGCCACATCGATCCAGCATGTAACACCTCATATCACTTTGCGGCCTCACGCACGGTATCCCCACGGGTGTCGCCTTACCTTTGCCCGGGACCGTTTGCGCCTTTTGGCACACGTATATGATGGTGTCGCTAGCATCCATATGATAAAGAGCCCGGGCTGACATGGCTAGTCGTAAACCCAAAGTGGCACTAACTTACAGGGACAGGCATCCATGACCCAGCATCGAACGTGTCGGTCATCAGCGAGTGAATCCAGGCTGTAGCACTGGGCTAACAGGACTCCGGTGAACCGGGCTGTAGCGGGCTAGCAGGACTCCGGTATTCATCGCGTGACATTTCCCAGAAGGGACAGACACAGGATCGAAGAAGGACACATGCCGGCCTGCCTAAGCGTTCCGGAGCAGTAGCAAGCTACCAGGGCTCAGTGGAAGCACTAGGAGACATTTCCCGGTAAGAGAGGCTACTAAGGATAAACAACTAGATAGTCAGATCCCACACATAGCAATACACATTACATGTACGCATAACATGCAAGTATGTGCTGTACAACATGGCATCACAGCATAACTCAACAAACATATAGATAAAGGCTCAGAAGAGCCATCATAGCAATATTGCAAACAGGGGTCACGAGACCCATCATACAGAGCATACAAGCAACAAGCGGAAGCATTACATGTCTGAGTACAGACATCTATAAATGAAAAAGGCTGAAAGCCTGACTATCTACAACATCCGATCAAGATCGTAGCTGAGGTACTAGCTACTAGTCGAAGTCCATGAGAACACTAGTAAGACCGAAGTCTCCGCTGCAAAAACATAAATAAAGCAACATGAGTACAAAGGTACTCAGCAAGACTTACATCAGATCCTATCATACATGCATTTGTATCAAGAGGTAATGTGGGGTTTAGTTGCAGCAAGCCAGCTTTGACTCTGTGGCTATCCTGTTCTACGACTACCAGAAACTCTTGAGGTGAAACAACGTACACGGGTCCACTAATCACCACACCATACACTACTATGGATTCATTCCCGTCTCCCTACGAGAAGGCCGTCCATAGCACTCACACTTGTCTTGAGCATTTTAGGATATCCACTTCAAGTTGTCTATGTACCATGTAAGCATCCAAGAAGTCCATAACCGCGGACCCGGCTATTCGAATAGATCATGTTAATCCTGCAGGGGTGTACTTCTTCACACACGCTCTCGCCACTTACCGCCATGTACACGTCATGTATCTCGGCAACCTTCAAGCGGAAGCCTGGCGAGGGTGTCGGCCACGACCTGACTAACCACACAAGACTCTAATCCAGGTTTATCGCCTATTCGGGTTCCATCCGCAAGGAGATCCGGCCGGGGTTTCACTCATGGCCCCAAACGATGTGTGCAGGGTTCCCAAGCCCACCTCGCCGGATGGATCTACGCTTGGTACACCGTGCCACTGGTGCCTAGTCTGTCCCAAGCCCACCTGGCCGGGTGCCACTTGGTAGACTACTAACACTACCTACAAACACCAGAAACTAGTTGCGACTCCTGGACAGAGATCAAGTTGGCTAATAAGTTGAGAGGGGTCGAGTTACCGGAACCCAATGTGTGGTAGTATCGAGTCATTGGACAACATACATAGAACTCAGTGCTTAAGGACGGTTCCAATGAGACAACCCACCATGTACTCCTACATGGCCTCTCACCGCGACCTTTACCAAATCGTGTTCACACACTTAACTCTCAGCACCAGAACATATCGTAACACTCCAATTCATTCCCAATGAATCAGACCTGACACAACTCTAAGCAATAGCAGGCATAGCATGGTGGGAACACATCAGTGGCTTCAATCAACTCCTACACATGCTAGTGGGTTTCAACTATTTACTGTGGCAATGACAGGTCATGCAGAGGAATGGGTTCAACTACCGCAGCACAAAGTAGCAGATGAACCGTTGTTGTCCTAATGCAATAACTGAGAGCAGGAGCGAGAGAGTAGGGTTTTATCGAAATGAACAAGGGGGTTTGCTTGCCTGGTAAATCAACAAGGGAGGCACTGCTTCACAGACAGGTACTCTGGAACGTCTCCGGAGCAGGACCTATCGAGAAGGAACGGTGCCGGCAATCAATACACAATCATATGCAACAATATGATGCATGAACATGGCATGTAGATGTGATGCTGTTTGAGCTAATGCAACTAGTATTCAATTGAATGAAGTCCATTTGAACAAAAGGTTCAAATGCAACTCCAAAAATAAGTCTCTTAATATGCCATAATGTGTTTTCTCATATACAGCATGTATAAGTTGGTTTTTCATGCATGAAACTAGTACAGATGGAAAGATTGCATTTTTCTGATAATTTTTCATATATAAATTATTTTAATCTGAGCTACGGTTGAATTGTTATGAATTTTTGAAGTTTAAAACAATTTCTGGAATTTCCTGATTTAATTTAAATCCAGAAATCATATTATTGCGCCAGCATGACGTCATCACTACATCAGCGGTCAACGCGGCTGGCTGGGGTCAAACCTGGCGTGTGGGGTCCACACGTCAGTGACACTGGGGTTAACCCTGAGTCAAACCTGGCTGATTAGCTTTGACTAAGCCCTGGGCCCACTGGTCAGCGTCAGTAGGTGGGGATTAGTGCCTAATTAACAAAGCCACGTCAGCCCGCCGGAGTTCTGGCCGGCGGCGACCAATAGCGCGGCGGCGAATCGCCGGACTTGCGCTACAGGCGGCGTTTGGTCACGCGAGGACCACCGGGGCGTAGCCCGTCGTCGTCCGCAACCAGGGGAGCTGGTGGGGGGTTGCGGGGGCGCCGGAGCTCACCAGAGCAAAGCTCACGGCGGCGGCCGGAGCTCGGCAACTTGCGGCCGCGGCTTGTGGTGCACGGCAGTGGAAGCGGAGGGCTCCTACGGCCTCCTGGCGTCACCAGGAACACGGTGACGCGCGCGGGAGTGACTGGCTTGGGCTCATGCCACCGTGGCGCCATGGCCGGCGGCGAGGGACTTACGGCGCGGTGGTTGAGCTAGCTAGACGGGGCAAACGAACATGGGAAGGAGGGGGTTCGGTGCGGGGGCTCACAGCGAGACCAGCGAGCGCGAGGGCGAGGTCGGGGATGCCCGGTAGCTCCCGAATCGCCGGCGAGGATCCACGGCGGCCGGAGGCGAATTTGGCGACGGCGACGGCTCCACGGGGTGCTCCGTCTTGCGTGGCTCGACGAGGAGGTAGAGGGGGTCGCGGCGGATCTGGGGAGCGTGTCGGGAAGGCGAGGGAGAGGCGGTGGCTACGGTGATGCCCGTCGGCGGCGGCGGTGGTTCTCGGGTGAGAGAGAGAGAGAGCAGGGGGAGAGGAGGAGGGCGAGGGAGAGGGAGTGAGAGCGGTGCGGGGCAGTGCGTGGCGACGTTCCGGACGTCCAGGCGTCGAGGGGGAGGACAGGCAGGCAGGTGCCGTGGCGGCACGGCGGTGCGCACGCATCGGCCACACGCCCTGGCCTCCTGGCGGGAGGTGGAGGACGACTGGCGCTAGCCAGTCGGCTGGGCCGGCCAGCTGGGCCGCACAGTGCCAGGCCTCAGGTGAGCACAGGTAGGCATTTTTTTTAATTTTGTTTTCTTTTCTACTTTTCTGGCATTTGTTTGGTTTAATAAAAATACTAAACCATTTAATTTGCTTATGCCAATTTTTGTAGGGGCTAGTGGTATTATTCCAGAGCTCCTCGACAAAAGGCACAATTTTTGGACATATATTAATATATATAACTAATATATTTCCAATGCAAATATTTATCGAATTAATCCAAATGGCCAAAATAAATATCCATGAGCTCCTAAAATATTGTTTTGATTTTTATCTCTGTCCAATATTTTCAGAGAGCAACATGAGCATTTTCTTGGACCCTTTTGGAGAAATTTTTATTTGGGTCATTTTCAAAAATGATTCTGAGGGTTCCACCAATCCTCATTTCAAATTTAAATGAAATTTAAATATGATGCACAACTGACTAGCTAGTCTAGGTCATACCAGACTAGGGATGTGACATGTTGGGGATATTACTACTGGAGGTAAACCGGCCTTATGTAGCCGGGTTGACTCTTTGAAGATTAGAAGCCCATGAAGAGGTAAAGATGATGGCGCTTTACAGAGGGCCCAAAGGCGGGTTACAGTCTGTAAATATAAACCGGCCTAGTTATGTAACTTGTATAGTAAGATAGAAAGATAGAGGCCGAACCGGATACGTTTATAAACCGGCTTCGGGACTCTATAGCCCGGCGGGCGTCAAACTATGTATATAAAGGGACGACCCGGCCGCGGTTTAGAGACAGACATCAACAACTCGAGAGCCAGACAAAGCGGATTCACTCCCTGGCCTTCGAAACCCTAGAAATACCAATCACAACTAGACGTAGGCTTTTACCTTCATCGAAGGGGCCGAACTACTATAAACTCCCGTGTCCCCTTGTCCGGTTCAACCCCTTTAAGCTAACCCATTGCAATGGCTCCATGACTAAGTCCTTTCACGAGGACATTTGCCGTGACAACCCCACGACAGTTGGCGCCCATCGTGGGGCTATCGCATGATGGTTTTGAGTTCTTGAAGGGCAGCTTCGATGGACTCAAGGGATATGCTGTGGGCCGGATAACGAAGAGTCGTCGTGGCAAGCTCTACATCGACAACGCAGGATGGGGTCCCGAGGCCGATTCAATCGAATACGGGTACAGGGTCCCCTTTGGTGGGATTCACGTCTTCATCGGCAAGATCGGCGAACCGGCCCCCGAGCCGGACATCTGCACCGACATCATCGAAACGGCTCGGCGTGCAAGTTCTTCGCCGGTTCAGCCTGATGCAAGGCATGTTTTCGTAGGTGTCGTCCATGGATCAGGGTACGAGGATGGACCGGTGTCCGATGGAGAAACCGTAGTCCGCTCTGATGATGAGTCTTCTGGAGAAACCGAATCGCTTTACCAGTTGCAGGATGGCCGGATTGAGGGAGGATCCGAGGGCAACAGTATTCCGGATTCCCCTGGTCTGCCAAACCAGGCCGCCATCTTCATGGCTGACACACAATCGGTGCCTCATTCATCTACCGCCGCAGCAATGCTCTCCGGTTCAACGATGGCCACACCAACAGGGGCAGGAAGCTCAGCGCCACCTCCGGCCCAAGTCTTGTCTGATTTGTTAGACGCTCTGGCAACATTGATGTCTGCGGAGGTAGACGCAACAGCCAGGGATCAGCACGATGTGGAGATTGCAAAAGTGAAAGATCAGATAGCCCAGGCTAAAGCAGACCTAGCAGCAGAGAACGCCAGGATGGCTACGGAGCGGGCCGAGTTGGAAGCACAGGCTTACCGGATTAGACTGGATCAGAATGCTTCAGAGGAAGTCATGAGAAGAAGGTACCGATCACGTCTCCCGTCGGTTTATGAGCCGCAGAATCTTTTCAACACGCCAGGTGCAGGAGCTGGTAACCAACCCACGCTAAACCGGGCGGGGGCACCGGGAGCAGGAGCGCCGGTTCAGCCGCGCACGACGGACCTGCCTCGCCATAACAATGTTGTACCATCAACACCGCCCGGGCATTATTCCAACCCGATGGACAACATTGTGGCCGCCTCTTCACGCCTGGCGGCCCTCCCAACCGACGACAAGTCACCAGTTGCAGTGGAAGCACGTCGGGCCAGGGATCTCCTTCAGACAACACTAAATCAACATCAAGCATATTCACACAGCCGTGAGAGGATTCATTCCACTCCCCGTCCAAGCCGGAGTTATAGAAGACACGTGGAAGACGAACCGGCCATGTCCAGTAGCGCACGCCACCGAAATTCACCACGAGGGAGCAACCCGGCTGGGGGAGGTGCTAATGCGCAAGATGTTGTGGACCATGGCCGCGCACGTCGAGAGGCCGAGTTGACAGCTCGACACGAAGCACGATAGCATACTTCGGTTCACCCCACCGCCTCCATGGAGCCAGGGGCGATGTTCAGTTCCTTAGGGGTACCGTGTTTAACTCCTGCTTTGCGTAATGTGCGACTACCCAAGGATTTCAAGGGACCTTGTAAGGTACCAAATTATACCGCCTATTTGCAGCCAGAGGCGTGGGTGGAGAGCTATGAGATGGCAATGGAGATGTTAGATGTGGATGAGGCGGTGTGTGCTAAATATTTCACCATGATGTTGGAAGGAACAGCTCGCACTTGGTTGAAGAGCTTGCCGACCAACTCTACTGGATCATGGGCCGAACTGAAGCACCGGTTTATCCAGAACTTCAAGGATACATGTAAGCAGCCAATGTCAATTGTAGATCTGGCCGCTTGTGTCCAAGAGGAAGGGGAGTCCACGACCCATTGGGTCAAACGGGTCTCGGCGATTTTGCATCCATCAGATCATATCAATGCAGACACCGCAATGTTAACGTTAGAGGGCAATTGCCGTTTCAAACCGTTGAAACAGAAGTTGGGAAGGCTCAAACATCACTGCAACGACATGTCAACACTCATGGCCGCTTTGGTCAAATATGCCGATTCAGATAATACCAAGGATCCGGATTCAGAGGAGGACAAACCGGAGAAGGGCAAGAAGACCGGCAATGCCAAAGGCCAGCAACACAATCCGGCAGGCCATGGAAACGCTGGTAAGCGCAAGGCCGACAGTGGTTTGGACTTTGTTGCAAATACCAACGCGCAGTAGAATGGCCAGCGCCATAAAGGCAAGCAGCCCCAGAGGGGTGGAGGTCCAGGCAACAATTTGGAGCGTTTGCTAAATCAGCCCTGTCCAAAGCATGGATCGAAGGAGAAACCGGCATCACATCTCTGGAAAGATTGTTATATCATGCGGGATTTCAAGAATTCCAATATGTTCCAATATGATAACGGCCCGCCCGGCGGTTCAGGAGGAGGTTTCCACGGGCCGGGTTACGGAGGTGGTGGTTCCGGTTCAGGGTTTCCAGGCAATCAAACCGGACACGTCAATCAAGGACACCAAGGCAACCAGGGAGGTTATAACCATCAGGGGAGTCAGTAGCAGCAGTAGCAGTCGGGTTATCAGAGCAATCCCAAACAGCTGAACAGTGGGCAATATCATGTCTTCACTACTAGTTTGTGCAAACATGATCAGAAGCTTCACAAAAGGGCAGTCCACTCTGTTGAGCCGGCAGTACCTCAGTATTTACGCTGGTCGGAGCAACCTATTTTGTGGAGCAGAGAGGATCACCCGCCCCGGGTTGATAATCCAGGTAATTTGGCCTTGGTGGTAGCCCCTCAAGTTGGGGGATACAAGTTCACTAAAGTGCTCATGGATGGGGGAAGTAGTATCAATATTTTGTATTATGATACATTCCGCCGTATGGGGTTGACAGATAAGGATCTTAAGCCGTCGAATACGGTATTTCATGGTGTGGTGCCTGGTAAGTCTGCATATCCCTTTGGTAAGATAGCTTTGGAGGTAGCTTTTGGAGATGACTACGATTCAAGGTCAGAAACATTGACATTTTTGAGGTGGTGAAGATCAAAAGTCCGTATCACGCCTTGTTTGGGCGGCCGGTTTATGCTAAGTTTATGGCAAGGCCATATTATGTTTACCTACAGCTTAAAATGCCAGGTCATAAGGGGACTATCACAGTACATGGAAGTAGAAAGATTGCTTTGGAATGTGAAGAAGGCGATGCGGCTTATGCTGAGTTGGTTTGTGCCACTGAGGAGTTAAAATTCTATAAGGAGCAAGTTGATCCGGCAGACATGACCTCCTTAAAAAAGCCAACTATGGAACATGATCCAGCATTGAAGTTCAAATCAGCTACAGACACTAAGATGGTTGACTTTGTCCCTGGCGATTCATCCAAATAGTTCAGCATTAGTGCTAACCTGGATCCCAAATAGGAAAGTGCGCTCATCGAGTTCATCCGTGAGAATCGGGACATCTTTTCATGGAAACCTTCTGACATGCCAGGTGTACCGAGAGAACTCGCTGAGCACACACTCAACATTGATCCTAAATTCAAACCGGTCCGACAGTTCCTCCGCCGTTTCAACGAGGAAAGGCGCAAGGCTATAGGTGAAGAGGTCGCCCGTTTGTTGGCTGCTGGGTTTATTGTTGAAGTTTTTCATCTAGAGTGGTTAGCCAATCCGGTGCTGGTTCTTAAGAAAAATGACACTTGGCGCATGTGTGTGGACTACACAGATTTAAACAAGGCTTGCCCTGCAGACCCCTTTGCTCTCCCTCGCATTGATCAGATAATTGATGCTACGGTGGGTTGTGACCGTTTGTGTTTTTTGGATGCTTACTCTGGTTATCATCAGATCAAAATGGCAGTTAAGGACCAGGAGAAGACAGCCTTTATAACTCCCTTTGGAGCCTTCTGCTATGTTTCCATGCGCTTTGGACTCAAGAGTGCCCAGGCAACTTACCAGCAATGTGTTCAGAATTGCCTTCATAAGTAAATTGGGAGCAATGTTCATGCGTATGTAGATGATATTGTGGTCAAATCCAGAAAGGAGGAGACTTTGATAGATGATCTACGGGAAACCTTTGACAATCTCCGGGTTTACAAGATGATGCTCAATCCGGAGAAGTGTGTTTTCGGTGTCCCGACATGGAAGCTCTTAGGCTTTCTGGTTTCAAACACAGGCATTGAGGCTAATCCGGAAAAGATTGCAGCAATTATGTCCTTGGCTAAACCGGCGTGTATTAACGATGTGCAACGTCTGGCCGGCCAGATTACAGCCTTGAGCCGGTTTATCAGCCGCCTTGGAGAGAAGGCCATCCCCTTATATATGTGGAGTGAGGTGCTCATTGAGTCAAAGAGTATGAGGCTGCTCAAGAAAACGGATAACTTTGTCTGGAGTGAGGCAGCTGATAAGGCGTTTGAAGATCTGAAGAGGCAGCTAGTGGAACCGCCCGTGCTGGCAGCACCGATCGATAAAGAGCCATTATTATTATATGTGGCTGCTAATGCCCGGGCTATCAGTGTAGCCATTGTGGTAGAGCGCAAGGAGCCTGGCAAAGAGTATCCAGTTCAACGACCGGTTTATTATATCAGTGAGGTGCTCATTGAGTCAAAGCATAGGTATCCGCATTGGCAGAAATTGGTGTATGGGGTGTTTATGGCAAGCCGGAAGCTCAAACACTATTTTCAGGGCCATCCTATCACAGTGGTCAGTTCAGCTCCTCTGGGAGACATCATTCAAAAAAGAGAGGCAACTGGCCGGATTGCCAAGTGGGCCATTGAGCTTGGACCCCACGGGCTCAAATATATACCGCGCACGGCGATCAAGTCCCAGGCACTCGTAGATTTCATCAATGATTGGACGGAGTTACAGGCACCTGAGGAGAAACCAAATAATATATATTGGACTATTCATTTTGATGGGTCCAGACAGTTAGAGGGTTTGGGGGCTGGAGTCGTATTAGCTTCCCCACAAGGTGACAAGTTTTGTTATGTCCTCCGTTTAATGTTCCCTTGTACTAACAATGCAGCTGAATATGAGGCTTTACTCCACAGTCTTCGGATGGCTAAAGAGATGAATTTGAGCTGGGTTAAGTGCTTCGGCGATTCAGATCTAGTGGCTCAGCAAGTGTCTGCCACTTGGGATTCTAAGGATCCACTCATGGTTGCATATCAGCGAGAGGTGGACGCAGTGGCTGGTCACTTTAAAGGTTATCAGGTGGACCATATAGACCGGTAGAAGAATGAAGCGGCGGACGCTTTAAGTCGTCTTGGTTCCCAACGTAAACCGGTTCCTCCCAATGTCTTTCTTGATATATTGCACAATCCGTCAGTCAAAATACCAACCGAAGAAGATCTGGCTATTCCTGATCCGGAGGCTCAGTTGGTGGCAGCTCTGCATGCCATACCGGATTGGACGATCCCATATCTGGATTACATAAACCGAGGCGAGTTGCCAGCTGAGGAAACGTTGGCTCGACAGATAATCCGGCGTTCCAAGTCCATGACCATACTCAACGGGGAGTTACATCGTTACAGTGTTTCAGGAGCAATTCAGCGATGTGTTTCTCCTCAAGAAGGTTGTGAGATTTTGCGAGAATTTCATGAAGGGGATTGTGGTCACCACGCCGGATCAAAGTCGTTGGTTGCTAAAGCTTTTCGCCACGGTTTTTACTGGTTTACAGCGCATGCTGATGCGGAGGATTTAGTCAAAAGATGTGATGGATGTCAAAAGTTTGCCCGCCGTGCGCATGTTCTGGCTCAAGAGTTGCGGATGATTCCAATTACGTGGCCGTTTGCAACTTGGGGGCTGGATATGGTTGGATCCTTCAAGCGCTGCAAGGACAAGAAGACCCATCTGTTAGTAGCAGTTGATAAATTCACTAAATGGGTAGAGGCAGAGCCAGTCAACAAGTGTGATGCAGCCACGGCGGTTCAATTCATCAAAAAGGTGATATTCCGGTTTGGCTTTCCACATAGCATTATAACAGATAATGGCACTAACGTTTCAAAAGGAGAGATGGAAGAATTCTGTCAACGTGAGCACATCCGGCTTGATCTAGCATCAGTGGCTCACCCCCAATCTAATGGTCAAGCCGAAAGGGCAAATCAAGAAATTCTACGGGGTATCAAACCAAGGCTTATGGTTCCCTTAAAGTGACGCCGGGTTGTTGGGTCGAGGAGCTACCTTCTGTGTTATGGAGCATCAACACCACACCTAATAGGTCTACGGGTTACACGCCTTTCTTCATGGTTTATGGAGCGGAGGCGGTTCTTCCTAGTGACATCCGTCGCGATTCGCCCCGTGTGGCAGCTTATGTTGAAGCTGATAATGAGAAGGCACGTCAGGATTCTCTGGACCTGTTGGATGAAGAGCGGGATCTTGCAGCAGCACGTTCGACGATTTATCAACATGATCTTCGACGTTATCACAGCCGCCGGGTTAAAACTAGAACCTTTCAAGAAGGTGATTTGGTGCTCCGGCTCATCCAGGATCAGACTGATATGCACAAGTTATCCTCCCCTTGGGAAGGACCCTTTGTGGTCAGCAAAAATCTGCACAACGGATCCTACTACTTCATTGATGTTCGAGAGCATGAAGACTCACGTCAATCGGAGGAGGAGACAAAGCGGCCATGGAACATAGCTCTCCTTCGGCCTTACTATACTTGAAGCCATACGCTCTTCACCTGTACATATTTATGACAGTGTATATACCATATAATAAACCGGAGCCTCCATTATAAGCGGGGTATATGTTCTTTCTTATATCATGTGTGTGCTTTTCCAAGTTAACGGTCAAAGCGGAGTCTTTGTTAAACCGGCTTTAGCAGCTGCATAAAAATAAGGAAAATCACTAGGGGGCTTGGTCATGTTTGAACCACAACTACACCTCTTGATAGGCATTTCAGCCACACAAGGAAAAATTTGTGGAGCCAAAGAGAGTATTGTACACAGTACAAACTCAAACATAGGCACACGCTGAGCATCGCTCACAAAGTTACTTGGGGGATCTTTTTTGCAAAGCAACAAAGAGTTTGAAAGGACCCTCATAATTGGCTATCAAGCCACGGCTTGGAAGCCTGGTGTTTTCACCTAAAACCCCGGGTTAACCTGCCTTCATCAAGTAAGCCACTCCTATCCAGGTAATCCTGGCATGACCCATCAAACGTTTGACAAGTCAATCTTTTACAGACCCTGAACTTGTCACAGTTAAAACAATGATTGGTTAATTGGAGGCCCATCTTAAAAGGCTTTGTTAAATGGTTTAACTCAGAGGCCTGGCAGCCCATGAAAAGCCTCGATTTGGAGCCTGGCAGCTCGTGAAAAGCCTCGCATATTTTCCTATTTGAATTTTTTTTGTTGACAATCATAAGTATTTTTTGATAAACCGGTGTCCTTGACCTGGCTTGCTTTCCATCCACCAGTTGTTGGCACATGATCAATTATAAACCGGTGGTCATTGACCCGGTCTGGTTTGACTAAATCAACAGTGTTATGAAGAAAATCCGGTAGTTATACCGGTCCGGTTTAATAGATAGACCAGCATTATGAAGATGAAATTATCAAACGTATCGGGTTGGTGTTAAACACCTTTGCTTTATACACGTTTGGTCAATCAATGAGGTATGTTCTGTACATTATTTTTTGTACAAACACTTGATTACTCAGCTCAGGTACTATATACTTCTTGGATATTATGACATGTTTAGCGGTAAACCGCTAGACACTTTTTATGTTTTTTCAACCCAGGAAGGCAAGTCATCATAGGCTATGCATAAAATATATCCTGAAGGGCAGCACGGATTGTCACAAAATGTTATGAAACATGCTCGATGCCATGGCGATAAACAAAGTTTCAGCTATCCTATTACATGAAGCTTCAAAGTGGCTCAAACAGTGCCATTGTTTTTCACAGTAGCCATGTAAACCGGCGACCGGATTAGGACTCTTCATCACGACGGTTTGACGTTGCGGATCTGTTGGTGTAGGCACTTCTTCATCCCTCCCCAGCCGCTGGAAATCAGCCGTTGACCAATCGATTCCGGTTAAAGCTTGGAACACTGCTTCCTCATGGATAAGATCAGAAGGGTTAATATCAGGGGCATAAGTGTGCTTACGAATCGGAGGCACAAGTTCTTTGACTTCATGGATCTCGGTCGGCTGTCTTCTCCCTTCTGCATCATAAAACGGTTGAAAATGGGACAAATCGGTGTCCTGAGCCAATTTGCTGGCCGCTGGCCGCATCTGTTTGGTCAGCCGCCAAAGATCATCATTGTCAATGTTTGAAACGTCTTCTTTAACGCCTGGATATCCTTTAATGATATCCTCCGCTTCAAGGTCTGGAATCCAGGCCTTGGCTCGAATAAGGGCGGTTAATGCTCCTGCTCTCGCAGCGGCTCTTTTCAACTCGACAATATGCGCCGGTAACATGCTCAGCTTCTGAAGGGTCTCTTTAATCAACATTGGCGCCGGTTTGTTATAAGCCGCTGTACTAATGGCTCGCTGAGATCCAGAGTATAGCTACTCAACCAATGTGTATGCCGCTTTGAGCTTCATCCGCATATCTGCACCAAGATGGGTGATCCGAGTTCCTGCCAAAGATTTTAACAACATTTTGGTCAGTTTTAAGATTCATTGACTGGTGCAACATACATAAGCAGATACTTACCAAAGATAGCAGAGGTCATAGCGTTGATTTGGCGCTTCAAACCGGCTAGTTCTTCAACCACCGGTTTCAGGGCTTCCTCGGCATCTACAACTCTTTTGGTCAAACCGGCTTTTTCGGTTTCCCATTCATCACACTCTTGCTTAAAGGATTCTTTCAATTTTTCCATTCCGGCCAGGGCCTGCGTCAGCTCCTCTTTGGCTTTTGCAGCTTTGGCTTGTTGAGACTTCACATTTTCTTGCAAGCCATAGTTTTGGGCATCTTTGCTTCTCAGTTCAGCCTGCAACATTGAAGGTATATTCAACAAAACAACATATTTATGCACTAATTATAAAGCATATAACAAGTTATCCACTTCATACTTGGGGGCTAATGCCTATTTGCTCTCAAATACTACCCTCTATGCAAGTCTCCAGAACAATGCAAGCATTATCCTTGACACTTGGGGGCTAATGTACGTTTGTTGTAAACCGGCGGTGTGGATTAAAAACCGGATTAACTTGCCAAGTTAAACCGGCCTTTGGGGGCTATGCTGCAGAATGTTATCTAATTTTTCAAACATGAGTCTTATCTATGATTGAGGACACGCCTTGGCAAGGATCAATGATGGGATGCTTAAAGTATTACAAAGACCCAGTTTATGATTGACAATCATAAAACGGCTCTTGGAGGCTACTTGGAATAGTATTTCAGTTATAAATCAATGTGCAAGGAAGAAGCATTTACCTCATATCGTTCTTTCATCAAATTCACCAAACCGGCTTCATAATCCCGGTTTGAGTGTAGACGGTTCAAGAAGCCGGAATGAAGCTCATCAGCGTTAAGATGAGCATAGTTTGATAAGTCGCTGCTCCATTTACCTTTATCCCTGGCAATTTGTTCTTCTTTGGTACTATGCTGAGCCAAAATGACGGGATGACCAGGAGAATTGTGGCCTGCTCCAGTAATAATAATGCCATCACCTCGGCCTTCAGGATTTTTGGTGGATGATGATGGAATTTCAGTGTCTTTCATTGGATTAGCCTGGTTTGGTTCTGCCGGTTCAGTATCAGGGGCGGCAGGCTCAGCATCTGTTGGTTCGTCAGTATGTTGGCCGTCAAGGGGCGGATCATCAAAAGTTGTTTCAGGATGGAGGCCTTCCGGTTCACTAGTCTACTCCGGTTCACCTCTTGGTTCTTCTTCTTCGGCAACAGGGTCTTCTGGTGGATTGGTGACCCGAGCTTTCTTGCTGGGTCTGGCTTTGGCCCTGCAAACAGAATCAAAAAGGATTAATATCATGTTCAAAATATGTAGGGCACATTGAAAGGAAAGGTTTTTCATAACTCACCCGGCCACAGTTTTCAAAGGGGGGAGTTGAGTTGCTGTCGATTCACCTGAAGTGGAAGGAGGTGTCACCTGATAATTTGAATCAGACAGATTAAGAGGCTGTCTGAAATAACCTGCCTTGGGGTAAGAAGGGTCAGAAGTAGGAGAGACCTCAGACCGGCGCTTCCGAACTGGAGTATCAGGTAAACCGGTAGAGGTGACCTGTTGGCCACTGTGCAGGGTTGTCCGGCGAGCTTCATGCTGTTGAGTCTTCAAAATAAATGTTGGATCCAAGTGAGCAAGAGGATGAGAAAAGCTTACTTTCTGGATTGTTTGGCGAGTTTTTTGTGTTGGCATAGAGTCTGAACCGGAGGAAAGGGTAATTACCTCTACGTCCTCAGCCTGACTAGCTTCTGCCTCCTCCTGAGGAAGATCATTGTTAATAAGATGCATAAAAAGAGATCCAAGTGAGTCAAGTTCTACCTCAACTTTTGGGTCATCAGTATCATCATCAAGTTCCATAGTAATCCGGTCAGCCGTTTTCCCCTTTGACGTCCGTTTTATGGATTTGGTCTTCGGGCGGGTTGGTTTGACCACTTTATCTCTAGTTGGTTTTGTCGCTTTCTCTATGGATTTCCGTTTCCAGAAAGGGTCATCACCCTATACATATAAAGAAGAAGGGTTACAGTTTGTATAAGTCAAAGATATTAGAGATGAAGAGGAAGTGTAATGCTTACAGCAGGCGGTTTGTTCTTGGTGTAGAAGGGATTCAGACCGGTTTGACTACAGACCAGTTCCGATTCATTCAGAATTTTCTTTACACCTTCAGTAACTTCTTCCTCAGATAATTGGATGTTGCAGTGGCATTTAGGATTGTCAACTTCACCGGTATATTCGCACATTAAACCAGGATGCCGGCTTAGCGGCAAGATACTCCAGGATATCCAACAGCGTACAAAATCTACACCTTTTTAAACCGTTTGCCATAAAGGCCCGGAGCTTGGCGATTTGAGGAGCGTATTTTTCCCTTTCTGAAGAGCTCAGGCGTTGTGGCATTGGGTGAGTATTGGATAATCTATGATCACGGAAGCCGGGGAGGGGATTTTCATCCTCAGGCGAAGTGTCTCTGCAATAGAACCATGTTTGGTTCCATTCCTTTGGGTGGCTATGGTGTTTGGCATGAGGAAATTCCACTTCTTTCCGCTTTTGAATTGAGACACCACCAAGCTCTGTGTTCGGGCCATTCACAAACTCTGTGCGCCGGTTTAAGTGAAAGAAATCCCGGAACAATTCTACAGTTGGTTCTTCTTGTAAATAGACTTCGCAGAAGACTTGGAAATTGCATAAGTTGGAGACTGAGTTGGGACCAATATCTTGTGGATGCAGTTGGAAGCTGGCAAGCACATCTCAATAAAATTTTGACCCCGGCGGTTTGAAACAACGGCCTATATGGTCAACAAAGATTACCACCACGCCTTGTCTTGGGGTTGGAGGATTCTCTGTTCCTGGAACTCGCCATTTGATCTCAGTTTTCTTTGGCAGAGAGCCGATGCTAACCATCTCATTCAATTGAGCCTCAGTAACCCGAGAACGAGCCTAGTTGCAGGCAGTGAATTGTTTGGCCATTGCAAAGCGAACAAACTGAAAATGAAAGGCCGGTTTATAAATTGCGCATGATTATACACAAGAGACAAGGGAGTAAGAAACATACTGATATGATAAATGGTGCAACCCCGAGACTGGTATAATGAGAGAGAAAGGTAATGCTAGCACAGGGTTGATCAGACACTGTTAAACCGGAGCATAATTATGAAGGTGACATGCTCTTCCAGTTTATCAGAGGGCTAATGGCATAGACTATTTATACAATGTTAAACTGCTTATATTGGTGCGAGGAGAAACAGATCTCACAGTGATGTATAGAACTTTCGGATCTAAAGATAAGACAGAAAAGCAAAAATAATTGGATCTTGAAGGGGTGCAGAACTGAAGCAGTTTTTGACAGACTAGATCAGTTCTTTGCGCATAAGGATTTGTGATGACCATGGTAGGTAAGCTATGGCAAGAGATGTATCAAGCAAGAAGTGTCCATCTATTAAAGGAAGAACAGGGAAGAATAGCACTGATGAACTTCGGAAGAACTGCGAAGAATGTTGAAACCCTAGAACAAATCTATGGTGAAAAAAGCAGAGAACTTACCGGAGCTGGTGAGGAAGCGGAAGGGCGCCGCAGTATTCTGGTGCGTTGAGGGCGATGCAGCGGCCAAGGTTGGAGCAGAGGCGATGGTCAACGGTGGCGGCGAAGCTCCAGAGGCTGAGCGGCGTGAGGAAGACGATGCGAAGAGGCATGGGGGGAAACGGTGAAAATGACCCCTCGGTCCTATTTATAAGGCGAAGTGATAAAATGGCAAGTACGGGAATCGAGGAGCCCAAAAAATGGATAAGTTAATAAAGGTGTCGCCTCGATGAATGGATATATATTAAATGAAGGAAATCTCCAACATCAACGGATGGATGACGTCAAGGCGGTTTATTGTAATTTTGAAGTATGACGTCACGGCGGTTTACAAGATCAAAAATGAAGATAAGAGAGAAGATTTTTTCTAAGTGTGGAAGATTGACATGAACAAGTTCAAACCAATCTGGGGCCAAATGTTGGGGATATTACTACTGGAGGTAAACCGGCCTTATGTAGCCGGGTTGACTCTTTGAAGATTAGAAGCCCATGAAGAGGTAAAGATGATGGCGCTTTACGGAGGGCCCAAAGGCGGGTTACAGTCTGTAAATATAAACCGGCCTAGTTATGTAACTTGTATAGTAAGATAGAAAGAGAGAGGCCGAACCGGATACGCTTATAAACCTGCTTCGGGACTCTATAGCCCAGCGGGCGTCAACCTATGTATATAAAGGGACGACCCGGCCGTGGTTTAGAGACAGACAACAACAACTCGAGAGCCAGACAAAGCGGATTCGCTCCCTGGCCTTCAAAACCCTAGCAATACCAATCACAACTAGATGTAGGCTTTTACCTTCATCGAATGGGCCGAACTAGTAAAAACTCCTGTGTCCCCTTGTCCGGTTTAACCCCTTTAAGCTAACCCGTTGCGATGGCTCCACGACTAAGTCCTTTCACGAGGACATCTTCCGTGACAACCCCACGACAAGTCCCGTACCTCGGACCCCGCGATGCCGGTCTTCGAGCCCGCCATCTAGTGGTCGGTGGTGCTCAACCAAGAGGCAATGGGCAAGGTGCGCATGACGCTTGCCGCCGATTTCAATGAGTGGGGGGGGGGGCAATGGTGGCCTGGCCTGCTTCCCACGCCGAAGTTGACAGGTCGGCCACCAAGGTCCCCATCCATCTTCACGGCCTCTGGGCAGGCTTAATTCCCCCCTTCTCCAATTTCTTCAATGTGGTGCTCTCGCACTACTAGATCAATGCGCTGCATCTCGGTCCCCAATCCATCATCCTCCTTGTTGTCTTTGCCTTCGTATGTGAAGCCATGGTGGGCATTGCCCCTTCCGTGGCCCTGCTTCGCCACTTCTTCCCGCTGCACCTGACAGATCCTCTCAAGTGCTCAGGGTGCGTATCCCTTCAGGCCGTCGCGGCAACGGCCGGCTCGGGGATCGACTTCCAGCTTTCGCCGGTCGTCGGAGGCTTCAGGAAGAGGTGGGTGTCTGTGGACGTTGGTGTGCGCAGCCCCCTGCTGCTGCTCCCACATATTCCAGATGTTCTGAGCTCCGGCTAGGGGCACGCAAAGCTCACCCATTGGCGGCTCGCCCATGTCTGGCACCAGCTTGCCAGGCTAAAGGACCTCGGAGTGACGACGCCCATGGTGGTGAAGGAGTTCATCTAATGTCGCATCGCTCTGCTTCAGCGCCACTCCCGGCAAATGTGGACCTTCTCCGGCTACGGGGACCATATGAGGCTTCAGGCTCCAGCTCTTCTGCCTGAGGCGAGGCGCACGATGCTCGAGCTCCTAACGGGCGACCCGATGCCAGCCAACCTGCCGGAGGAGGGCTGTCTTCTGTACTGCTGCTCGAACAAGGTGGAGTTCGTGAAGCAGATGCCCCTCTTCGATGAATGGGGACCGCGCCCAGTTGGCCTTGAAGGGCCTCGCGAGAGCCCCATCTTCATGGCCCCTTGTCTGCCGCGAGTGCGATGCCCGCCCCAGGAGCGGGCGCAGGGGGGCGGTCGCTGTCGAGCGATGGCGGCGCTGCTGCTAAGGAACCGACACCACTTGGGGCTCTTAAGGTGCCGTCCCCCAGGACCCTGGAGAGCCGTCCTGAGGAAGCGGCCGGGGGAACGACGCAGTCCGATGCTCCTAAAGCCGAAGCCCTCGAGGCCCCGGCAAACCGCCACGAGGCGAGTATCGCGGTCTCCACGCGGTCAACACCCCTCAGGTCGCCTCCTCAGGAGTCACACCATCCGCACCCGGCCTTGGTGACCGTGTCCAGTGCTTCGGTCGGCTCCGACCGAACATCGAGGCGCTCCGCAAGAGGAAGGGGTCTCCAAGCTGCAGCCGTGACGCCTTCCGGCCATTGAAGCAGAGGAAGTACATTGCTATTGACGAGTGAGTGCCTTATCTTTGTAATGTCTTGAGCGCCGCTTCTCCTCCTGACCATAGTTCTTCAGGACCCCATCCGCTAGGGCGATGGAGTCTTCCAAGAAGCAACCTTCTCCTGCTTCATGCTCTCTGCTGACCCTGAGTGCCTCCAGTCGACCCGCCACGCGCAGCGCAAGGCCTGCTGGGAAGGCAGACGCACCAGCCTGGTGTCTTGACCCTGCGCTCTTGTCGTCCCTCCTTCGTAGCTCGGCCCGGGGTGCGGCGAGTGTGCCGAGGGCCCCACCAAAGGTGCTTGCCTGCATCTCGGCGATCTCGGTCCTGCCCTCACCTCTGAGCATCAAGGCCCTGCCCCACCGGGCCTCCGCCGAGGTCCGGAGGGCGGCCAGAAAGGAGCCGGCCTCCAGCCCCCTGCCTTGAGCGGGCGAGGTGCTTCAAACTTCTCCAACACATCTTGGCGCGGATGACGAACTCGGCCGCGCGTTCGAGCCTGCACGCGAGTGCGGTGTAGTCCGTCATGAGCTCTTCCAGGAGGCGATGGGCGCGCTGAGCCAGCTCGGAGAAGAGCTTGTGGACGTTGACAACCGCCTTTGAAACCAAAGGCCTTCGGCTGGCGGACGAATGGCATTAGCTGAAGGTGGCCATTGACCTTGGGCGTCTCCAGCACGAACGCGCCAATGCAAAGGCCAAGGCGTCCTTTGCTACCTCACGCGAGGCCAGCGCCCGGGCCTTGGAGGAGGCCAGGGAAGCTGACCATCATTGTGAGGCCGCATAGAAACATGAAGGGGAGCTCCGGGCTCTGAAAGCCTCCCTGGAGCGGCAGGTCGAGGTGTCCAGGGCAGCCTTGGCGTCGATGAAGGGGGTACCCTCCAAGGAGGGGGGGCTCTTGAGACTCGAGGAGGCACTGATGCTGGAGGCCATAGAGCGTAGCCTTGAGCTTGAACGGTTGGAGACGAGGGAACGTCAGGTCGCCTAGGCGGAGGACGCCACCAGCGCGCGTGAAGCCAGGATCCAAGAGGAAGTCGACCGTAGGGTGGCGGAAGCTCGTGCAGAATTCGCCAACAGGCATGATCTGAAGCTGAAGCTCGTGGAAGCCGAAGCAGAGGGCAGAACCACCGCCCTAAGGTCGAGGCTGGGCGAAGCGGAGCAGCGTGAGAAGGCTGACATAGCGGCCTTGATCTCCATCCAGGCCGAGCTCGCCTCCGCCCGCGCCGAACTGCTCCCGCTCCAGCAGCGGGTTGCTGATGCTGAGTCCCTCGCGCAGCAAATCAGGGAGGAAGGGCTCCACTGACATACATTACTGCGCGAGCATACTCCCCTGCTCCGGGCCCTCAGGGTTAGGGCCAACCAGGCGCTGGGTGCCATCTGCGACGAACAAGCCCCTCACCCCCATGCAGAGGACTATGCCAGCCATCTTCGCTTCTTCACCAACGTCGTGACGGTCCTGGAGGACCAGGCCGAGAGGGCTCGCGAGCTCGTGACGAAAAGATCTGAGGCCTCCTTGGACGCGCGTTCTCCCGCGTCTTCAGCCATCTTCAGAATGTCGACCCCAACTTTGACGCCGCCATCGCCACAGTGCCTGGAGCTATCCGGGACAGCCTGGCGCACTGGGTGGATGATAACATGGATCCTTTGGTCAGAGCTTTCACTTCCGACAATGATGGTGAAAACGACGCCGGCGACGACGCCACCAGCATGTCCAGGAGAGATTCTGAAGATGTTGCGAGCGACATGTCCGATTGAGCCTGCGCTCCTTGTTTTGAACCTGCGCACAAAAGCTTGGGCACAACCCTTCAAGATGTAAGTGCATTTTGGGGAGGGGGAGCCCCTCTTGTAATCAGACTATTGTTTTATTCCCTCACCCAGACTTAAGGTGTGCTTTTGTGAGTTCTCAAGTTCTTCTGCAAGCTTGCTACAGTAACTTACCTCAGTCTAGGCAAGCCTCAAACTGGTCTTGTAGTTGCCGTTGTGTAGTTCTTCCGAGGGGAGTCCTCCGCGGGCTTGCGAGGTTTCAGGCTTCTGAGGAGCCCGCTAGTCCGCCAGAGAGGGCCTTGCAAGAGACGAGCGTTAGTTCACGACGAGATGTGCGCGCATACCACGCCCAGCCCCCGTTCGCGAGGCGCTCATAAGGGAGGGGTAGTAGGTGCTGGCCTCGAAACAAGGCGCGGAGCCGGAAAACTCAAGAAATCAACATGAACGATAAAAGATGCCCCCCATGCTTGCCAATGAAAATACGACTTCGAGTTCAAATTCAAAAGGTGGCAAATCGAGTTACAGAAAAAGGGGCTGAAAGCAAATGGCTGCGTCTAGCACCTAGCTAGTCTTCTTCTCTTCTCACCAGCGCGGAGCCTAGTGCTTTCACTGGCCATGAGAATAGTCATTGGGGGACAATTTCGACGGCCAGCGCTGAGCATGGTGCTTCCACTAGGACGTGGGAGGGAGCCCGCGAGGCCCAAGCGCGGCTCTTCGGAGACTCTGGGGCGTGTACAGCCCCACTCATTATTATGTGAGAGTGTCATGGGTGGAGACCTTCACATGCGTGAGCCTTGCTTCATATCGCCAGACGAGGTCCCCGCCTTTGCGCCACCCTCGACCACCATTGTGGCGTCCTGAAACTAGGACGATGCCAAGGGGAAAAGGGGACGCTAGCGACGCCCTCGGCGACCACGGGTCCTCTGCCGGGGGGAGGGCTCGCCGGCGCCTCCCCGGCAGAGGACCTACCTCCAGGCGACACCTTGCCCCACGTGACATGATGGAGGGCCTTGCTCTAGACCCCTTCCGTGCAGCCCCCAGTGCGCTGCCCCTCGCTGGAGTGGGGCTGCCGCGCTAGGGTCGCCGTCCACCGCTGTGGCCTGGTCCACCTGCGACCCATGGTTAGCGTAAGCCTGCTCCTGAGATATCAGTGGTACCTTATGGTTGTTGTTGTTGGCGGGGTCGGCGAGGCTCCTGGGTGGCACATGGAAGGCCTCGGCTTCCAGCATCTCTTCTTCCCAGCTTGTCTCGAGGAACGTGCAGGGGTCATCCTCTAGCGTGTACTCTCGATCCAGCTTGCGGGGCACATAGGCTTCCTGAGATGCCTCTCCGGAACCTCCATCGAGGCGCCCTATGCCCCATGCCGCTGAGCCTGGTGCGCCTCCCTGGTGGCTGTAGGGTGGCGCTCCATTGGGACCGTGAGGAGCAATGCCCGTAGCTACGCCACCTAGGGGAGTCAAGGGCGCGGCCGGGTGTCCGGCACCGCTGGTCGAGCTGGCACTGGCGAGCCCTCCTGGTGCACCTGGGAGCACGCGGGCGTGACGAGGCCCGCCGTGTGACCTGGCCACTACTTGAGATGTAAGTAGGGAGCAGAAAGGCGGCGTACTCCTGGTTGCCGCATCCAATAGCTCGGCGACGCGTTCCAGCAACGCGTGGCGGCCGCCCTCCATCAGCCGACACCGCAGCAGCTCCCGCGCAAGCATGAGCGCATCTCGCATGTTCGCCTGTTCCCGTCGGGTGTGTGGCACCGTCGCTGCTGCGTAGCTTGAGGATCTTGCGGTGGCCCGCGCATGCCACGGTGTGATGGTGGAAGGCGTCAGTCTGCGCCGCCTGCATCCCATGGCGTTCGGCGGTGTGCGGGCCACCTGGAGCGCATAGTTGATGTCTGCTTGGGAAGACGGTGCCGCCCTGACGAGCCAAGCAGCCCACTAGTCGACGTTGGTCGTCGGGTCGTCGGACATCGAGACCACAGGGTGTTGGCGGGTCAACTGACAGAAGAGAGGCTTCAACGCACCCCTACCTGGCGCACCAAATGTTGGATTACGGGTTTCGGCAAACCCTTGAGGTTTGAACACTGGGGTGCGCACGAAGATCTCTCTCCGCCGCAAGCCCACTCTCGCAACGATCTCTAAGCCTAACTCACTGAACCCGAAGAACAAGGGACACAATGGTTTATACTGGTTCGGGACACCGTTGTGGTGTAATACCCTACTCCAGTGTGGTGTGGTGGATTGCCATGTAGGCTGAAGATGAACACGTACAAGGCATGAACAGCCTCCTAAGGAGAGAAGCTCGATGAGCTTGTGTGTGTGAGGATGGTCTGGATGATCCATCCCTCTCTATGGTGGTGGCTAGTCCTATTTATAGAGGCCCTGGTCCTCTTCCCAAATATTAGGTGGGAAGGGATCCTACAACGGCCAATTTGAAGGGGGACAACTAGTACAAGCTTGTCAGATCTCGGGTTCCGGCAAAACCCTCAAGGTTCGAACACTAGGGTGCGCACGAAGATCTCCCCCTACCAACTCACACCCTCAACCTCGCCATGATCTCACAGGCAAGCTCGACGAACTCGCAACACAAGAGACACAAGATTTATACTGGTTCGGGCCATCGTTGTGGTGTAATACCCTACTCTAGTGTGGTGTGGTGGATTGCCTCTTGAGCTGAGGATGAACAGTACAAGGGGAAGAACATCCTCCTGAGGTGAGGTGTTCTTGTGCTTGGTGGGTGTGAGGATGGGTTGGATCTAGTCCAAGATGAGATGGCTGAGGCTCCATCTCCCCTTTCCTCGTACTGTGGTGGATAATCCTACTTATAGAGGCACTGGTCCTCTCCCCAAATATTGAGCGGGAAGGGAGCCAACAACAGCCAATTTGAAAGGGGACAACTAGTACTAGTTATCCTCAAAGCAGTCCTCGCCTGCCAAAGGTTCTGGTGGTGACGCCTCCTTGGGCTCCATGGTGACCTCCGTCTTGCCGTCCTACTGGTCTTGGTCTCGTTGCACCTATATGGAAACCTTTGCTTGACGCCTCGGTACTCCTCGCCTACGCTTGCCTCCTTAGCACCAAAGAGGAAACAAGGACACTATGCGCGCTGGCGCTCGCCTGGTCTCGATCGTCATGGCTCACGTCATTGGAACCTCGCGAGGTTTGCCTGCCTTGACCTCTCCACCCCTCGCGAGCCAGCCTGGTGAGGCCGCTCCCGAGGAGGTCTTGTGTCGTCCGCCTCGCGAGGGTCTTGAATGCTTGTTGGTGAAGATGGACCGTACGGGACCGCTTGCAGAGCCACGTTGTGGGCCGCAGGCAGGCAAGTCTGGGGACCCCCGTTCCCAGAACACCGACAGTAGCCCCCGGGCCCAAGGCGCGCTCGGGCTTGGCTTCGAGGAAAAGCCAAAGGGCAAGTGCGGAGCGCCACGGGCCCCAATAGCCTGCGGCCTTGGTCGATGCGTGGTGATTGATTGAACGTGGGCGTCTCCGCTTCCCCATGTTGCCTCGGCAACTGCCCGACTTGATGAGTCCCTGCTGCATGCAAGGAAAAACCATCATTACCTGTGATCGTGGGGGGCGCTGGTTGGCCTTCTCCTGCTATAAATGGCGAGGGGGAAGAGCACCCGTCGCCCATCTCTTCCCATTCCGCTCGCTTCTCCCTCTTTTCTCCATTGCGAGTGGCGGCACCTATGGCATCGATCCGAAGATTTTCTGCCGTGGAGAAAGGAAAGACTCCCCACAATGAGCCAGGGCCGCTCCCACCGAAGAAGAGGCCGGTCCACCGTCATGACGTGGTGGTGATGCAGGTGGTGACAAGGCCTTCGTACGAGCGGCATCCTCCTAGGTACCCGTTGCCTCTGTATGCCCAAGCCGAGGGATCAGGAGGAAGAGGCGGCGAGCGGTGCCGCACGCGCCGCGACCATGGTCGTCGTACCTTGGTGGCGCGCGTCGCTACCCCTGGAGTCCATGCCGCGGACTCCTCGCGCGAACTTGTGTTGTGGGCGGTGATGCCTCCGAACACTTGGATCCGCTTCCCTTCCTTCTTCTCTGCCGAGATGCCGCCGAGGGGGCCCCTCGAGCTTTGGCTGCAGCATGCCGACTGCGATGCGCCGGTGACTGGGGCGGAATGTGAGGCTGTCTCCTTGGGCAAGATCTTCATGACCTGAGGCTGGGATGAGTGTAACAGCCTGGATTTTGGCCCTTTTCTTTTTCTTTTTGAATTATTGGTTTTTGCTCTGTTTCTTGGAGTGGTTCTGTGGCCTGGCCATCTGGGAATCATCCTCTTTTTCCCTCCCAAGTGGCTCATCATTCTCAAAACCTTGCCATGATCATGTCACTTCACTCCTTGACCAAACCCTAAAATATTTTTCTCAGGAATATTCCTTTTTCTATTAAAGGAATAACCCTGTCTGCCCTAGGTTGTGAAGCAACCTTTATTTCCATCACTCCTAAAATTCCCAAATAATTATCATAAATTATTTGGGTCATATCTTTCTCTAATATGGCAAAATATTTCATTTGTCATGGTTATTATCTTGCTCAAATAATTCATTTCCTATTCTGCCCTAAATGGCAGAATGCGAAGCAAGTGCCATTTATCTTTTCCCAATTGACCTCAAACTCGCCACATGCCAAAATGCAACCTCATTTGCCCAGTAATTATTTAATTATGATTTTCCAAATTCCTGTCTAAGGGAACTGTTTGTGAAGGAAGTACAAGCTAGGTATATACAAATGAGTTGCCATTTTGCATGATCCCTAATATCATCATATGATAGCCCTCCACCAAAGTAGAGCTCATTTCATGCCCCCGTGTGAGCTCACCTTCAATTCTTTGATTCTGCACAAACTTTCAGTTTGTGAAGCAAGCATATTTTATCTTGCTCCATTATGACTGCCAATTTTTCTAGGCCTTCTAGTATTCATATAACCTACCTCCACCCATTTTGGGCATGGTTCATCAAGCCAATATTTCTCTAGAATTTTTGCAAGTTTCTGGTCAGTGGAAATGTTTGTGAAGGAAGTACCATTTTGGTTTATCCAATTGGTACAAAACTTATACATCATATTTATATGATCAAATAATGAAGCCTTGCCAAACTTGAGCTCAAGTGGCCACACCATTTGAGTGCACCATCCTGATCAAGTTTCTGGACCATTTTGGTCAGTTGCAAAGCAACTACGATTTATCTTGATCCAATTCTTCTCCAAGTTACCAGGATGAAAGTCCTTCTTTACCTCAACCTCACAGACAACTCCATTGGATCCAAAACCCTTCTTGTTGATCACTAGTGCTCACCCAAGTTTACTGCAGTAAACTTCATAGGGTTCTCATCGTTTAACCAGATCACTTTTAACCGAGATACCACCATAGTTGAGACCTACCCTGCATGATCTACCCACTAGACAACAAGTTCCAGCCTCTCTCCCCCGCTTCATGCTAGTGCGCGCGGTGACCGCGTTAATGGCAAGAATGTGCGCGCGCTCTGCTGCCATTGGCCGCGCCCAGGATGGATTCTTGCTCGGGCCCCTTTCCCCCTCGTCGTCTTAGCGCACGTGAGCATGTCCATTATCTTCCTCTCTTCGTCGCCGATCACCTGGACCCCGCTCCCCCTTCGGCAGCTTCCTCACCGACGCAAGTCGCCGCGTGCCCACGAGCGCACAGTGGCGTTTTGGCTCGGTTCTTCGCCGTCGTCTTCCTCCCTGTGCTCCGTTGGCCCCCTCTACCCCGTGAGAACCTCCACTACTCCTCCCCCGTCATCTACCAGCGAGCTCAAGTGCATGCACATGCGTCCGTGCTGCTCACGCGTCTGCGGCGACGACAGCTCGGCCTCCTCGCCCCGCGGCTATATAAGCCCACCCCAGCCTCGTCCGAGCTCACCACTCGACCTCCCTCACTCCCAGAAGCCTCCCCGACCACTCCCCGGAGCTCGAGCCACCCTCCTGTCCCTCCTTTGCCACCATGGCCTCTGCCTCGGTCATCTCCGATTCCAGCGAACCGAGCGCTCATTCTCCCTCCTAACCTCACCACGGCCCTCCCCAAGTCATCTGGAGCCTCCCCACTGTTTCCCTCTCCTCGGGTGCCCTCTTGCCGCGGCCTCAAGCTCGTCGTGGCCGCCTCCCGCACGAGCCAGGGGCGCGCCCAACTCCGGCAGCTCCCGAGGCCAGCGCGGCCACCCTCAGGTGCAGTATGGAATGGTGCATCCATCCCCGGTGGCGCCCTAGCCTGCCGTGGCCCCAAGTCGCCGAAGCAAGCGCTGGCGCCGGCGTCCCTTGTCTGATCTGCGGGCAGCGTCGAGAAGATGAAGGAGACGCCGACACCTCCCCTCCAGCTGGCTGGTGGACCCCCGGCCCCACCTGGTGTTGACTCAAGCCCGGCCCCGCTCCTTGCTGACGTGGTTAAGTGGAAACACATTCCATTGAATACATCGTCCTGAAGTGAAAGCGTATTCTGGATCTGTTCTAGAGTGGAATACGTTTTCACTGCAGACAGGCATACTCTTGGAAGTGCGCTTTCTGTTTTTCTGTCCAGGCGCAGTTTGTAAAGAATTTTCTTACAGATGGGTCCCTAGCAGAAAAACCCTTATATCTTTGTGCTCACAACTTCAAATGAGGTGAATCCAAAGCCCACTTCTTCGTTTCGTCGAGCCCTCTGATGGAATCATTTTCACCATGTTTTAACATTCTGAAAATGACCATTTTTCCCCTGCCCTTATTCAGCCCCCTCTGAGAGAGTATGTTTTCCGGCGATCCTTTCCGCGAGTTTCTCGCACTTTCTCCCGGTGATTTCTTCCACCCCAGGCAAGCCACACCCTCCATTTGCATGATTGCAATGCAGTGACATGGTTTAAATTATTTGAACTTGTTTAAAATATTGCTTTAGCTACATGACTTTGTGCATGGAAATTTCTCAGAGTTGTATTTTGATCTTATTATTGCCATGATGTGGCTTGGAGTTCTAGGACTTATATTTTGCATCTTATGTGGTTGACATGTTGCCATTGGATTATTAGTGGCTTATGTTATGATTATTTTCATGGTGGTGCTGGATATGATATTTTGGAGTATTACTTTGGATATCTTGCTGCCTTTGGATTATTAGTGGTTAGTATGATTATTTTCATGATGATACATGTTATTATCTTTGGGAGTATTACCTTGGATATCATGCTACCTTTGGATTATTAGTGGTTAGTATGATTATTTTCATGATGCTAGTTGATGTTCTGTTGCTTGGAGTATTATTTTCGGAAATGATGTTTACATGTGGATCTTAGCCGAATAGCTTTGTTCTTGTTATTGGAGTAGTAGGATTATTGTTTTCAGATTCATCATGACAGTAGTGTTGTGCTACCCTTGGAGTATTTTGAGATGATGAGATTATGTTTGGATTATTTGTTGGATATTTTTATGACTTGGATTATAGTTTGATAGTTGATACTGGAGTATCGGTTACCACAGTTATATTTTTGGGGATAAATTCCATCATTAAGTTGGTCAGGTGCCACCGAAACAGGCTTTTTCTAGTGCAACCACATTTGCCTTTTATGGGAAGGCCCTAATGCCTTCTATTGTCGTGTCTCTCGCAAGTGCCTCCAATTAAGGAAGGTTATGGGCGTGCGTACCCTGGCCTGGTAAGCATACATAACCTTGTGTGCCCGTTGTTGTTTTTATGGATCCGAGTCCCCGAGTGGGAGTGTCCCCGAGTGGGAGTGTTTTGACCACGATGGTGGTTGGGGTGTCTTTGGTAGACACGGGGCCACCTAGGACCAGCCCGTTCGGGATTTGGGTCGGAGTGGCCGGGAGAGTGCTATGGCAATGGAAGTGTTTTGTCGGAATGTCGTTGGTCCACCTGAATGGGAGTGCGAGGCCATGGGATCCGTGGTGTGGGTACAGTGTGCTACCTCTGCAGAGTGTATTTAATATATCGACAGTCGCGTTCGTACTAGGTCCCACCGTTCGATCAACACTCACATGACGGAATGACTTATAGGTGATTTATATGTTGATATGTTGAGCAGTATAGATTGGCAGGATGTTGATGATGATGTTGGAGACCAAGTTTTGGTCGTGGTTGTGATCGCCGGAAAGATCATAGTTTGAGACCAAGTGTTGGTCAAGGTAGTGATCGCCGGAAAGATCACCGTATGGTTTTGATCATGAGTTGATCGAGATGGTATATTGCTTGGCCGGTTAGCCAAGAGAGATATGGTTACGGAGATCTGAGATGGTGATTTATCAGTATTGTAGTAGTTTCATATCATGCTTAGTAGTTGCTGTCGTATCATGGTAGATGCTAATTTAATTAGCCTGCTTAATGCTATGCTATTGTCTTGCCTTGATGTTTATGGTTGTTGTGAGCCTGCAAGTACATTCAATGTACTGACCTGGCGTGTCATGCCAGATTGCAGGTGATGCCGTGATTTCTTGATTGCTTGTCGTGGTTTCCGTTCGTGCGAGCTAGATCGTGTCCCAGCTAGAGTCCCTGCGGAATGGAGTTCACCACCTTCATCGTTGTTCCGCTGCTAGAATTTTTTCCGCTGCTATGAGTTGTTCAGCTGCTAGCATAGAGCGAGTGTAGTATCACAGGCATAGTGTTGCCATGTTGATGTAATCATTGTAACATTAGAACCGTGTAATTATTATTTTTGTAATAAGAGCTGGTTTGTTCTATGTCAAGCAGTGCCGTATTCCAGAGACTTCTCCTCGATCTCGGGTTGGAATATGGGGCGTTCTGGTTTATCTGAGTCGGGGTGCCATAGTGAGGTCGCTCGAGTGTGTCGTGCGGAGGGCGCCCTCGCGATCCACTTTGAGTACAACGGCGCCTCCACGCTGTCCTTGAAGGTCTTTGACATAGAAGGCCGCCGCTTGGAGTGCTGCTCCGGAAGGGGTCGTCAGGACGGCGTCGCCACAGGCGCAGGGCCTGCCGTCCACGTCGCCAGCGGCTCCTCTGGAAGAAGTAGCGATGCCTGGGAGTCCAGCGATTCTCCCCAACTCTACAAGACTCCGGAGACGGGCGATGATAGCTACGTGCCCCCAAGCTCTCGTCGAGCCCGGAGCAGGGCTGCAGCATTCGGCCGCAGCCGCCGCTGATCTGGGTGTGGTTGACGTCAGCTCCCCATGGCCCACTATTGATGATGGCATCGGTCACTGGGGCACGTGTACATAGGGCTCCTAGAAGTTCTTTCCTTTTGTTCCCTGCGAGGAATCGAGAAGTACCCCATGGGGCATGTAAAGGGTCTGCAATGTCCTTGGTTGATATTATCCTTATTATGAAGTTGTGTGTGTGCGTGCCTGGTTTCGGCTCGGCTTCCCCTTTCCAACCGCGCGATAGCTTGGTGCTCTACGTCGGCAGGTCCCGGTCCCCAGGCAGGCTTCAGCCATCGCTAGTATGCCAGGTTGTGATGCCGTGGTCAAGGCTAGGAGGTGAGTGGCCCGAGGTCCAGTAAGAGCCCCTGAGAGGCGATGCTCAGGAGGTCCCCTTTGGCGCACAACCGACCGCCGAGGGGTAAGAAAGGGAGACTACGTTGCTGCAGCGGGGCAACACAAATGAGAACTCTATGCTGTAGTGGTTGGTTGACCCGAGCGTGAAACTTATCTTGGCAATCCAGTGTTGGTCCTTCGCGAGACGCCAGGCTCGTGCATAGGCGGTCGTAGCTTAGCCAAGTTAGGCCCCTACAAGCCTCCTCCTCTTCCCACGCTCTCCTTCATGTTCTACGTCCTCAGGTCCCGGCCCTCGAGCGAGCTCAGCCACCTCTAGTATGCCAAGTTGCGATGCCGTGGTCAAGGCCAGGGGGTGAGGGCTGGAGAGCAAGTAAGAGCTCCTGAGTCACGATGCTCAGGAGCCCCCCTTTTAACGCGCAAGCGGATTACCAGGGAGAAAAGGGAGCCCGCAGTGCCGCATGTCGTGGTCCTCAGGAGGTTCCTGCAAGTCAGCACGAGGTATGACACAGATTGCTGTTATGATAGTCGGGCGGCCACTGATTGCTCCACCAGAGAATGGAGGCACTGAGGGCCTGGTTAGGTGGCGCGCACGACCAGAGCTCGATCACTCAGATTTGTTGACGTTGCAGGGACGGACCCAAGCACAAGTGCCGTGCCAGCGTGTGCAGCTCTCGTGGTAGGTGACGATCAAGCAGGTGATAGTCAGCAAACATGCCACTGGGCCACAGGAACGGACCCAAGCGGCCTGGAAATGATGCAGCCCTGAGGGTGCTCCCAGCTAAATAAACTTGGAAAATGTCACCTGATTCTGTTGATGAAGGAATGTTGGGGCAGCTGCAGGTACGCGGCGAAGAGGTTGCTCCTCACGAGCCACCAGGGCCCCGAACCTCAGGAGGCTCTGGGGGTCCAGGCGGTTCCTTGAGGACCGTCGCCATCTCCTCCAGGACTGCGTGATGCCTGGCCTCCTGAGCCGCCAGGATGCACCACAAGTTGCGCTGGTAGGCGGATGCCACGCTCGGTAGGCCAAATGGAATGCGAACATAGCTGTGCGGTGGGCCCTCGCAGCGTCCCACGCGCGAAGGCCGGAAGAGCTCCTGAGACGCGACCCTGTTGAGCCCTGGGACGTTGATGCAGACGCGCAGCCCAGCATCCTCGCCTGGATGGGGGGCTGCGCCAGGTGAGCTGTGATCGCCGCGCATGGCCCTCACATCCTGTAGTTCCTGAGTGGTCTTGGTAATGAACTCCTGAGTGCTCCTCGCCCTGTGTCCTCCTGAGGGAAACGTGCCATGAAGTACGCCTCCAAATGGTGCCCGAGCGCCTCCCTCGTAATGTTGGCAAGGTCTGAGACCCTCCAGAAGAGAGCCCCCGAGCCCTGCCCGAGGAGGGCGCGCCTTCCTATGCGACAGAGGGAGGCGCCCTAGGTGCGGGCGCTGATCCTGACGTGGCACCGCTTGCGATGCCGTTCTCCTGAGGCCCAGTACGGAGTAGCTGCTACTTCTTCTTGGGGATGGCGTCAGGAGGGTACTCGCCCTTGCTGTCGGGGTCGTCGATTGGTGCAGCTTGGAAGGCACGCTCGAGGGAGCACACCGCGTCTCTTTCTTTGCAGTGGGCTGTGATGATTCCGCCGCTTCCTGGCATCTTGAGGACGTTGTAGCTGTGGTGGGTCACCGCCATGAACTTAGCCAGGGCTGGATACCCGAGGATGGCATTGTACGACAGACGGATGTGGGCGACGTCGAAGTCGATGAGCTCGATGCGGTAGTTGTCGCGCTGTTCGAAGGTGGCTAGGAGGTGGACCTGACCTATCTGGGTGGTGGAGCTGTCGGTCACTCCTGAGAAAGGCTTGGTAGGCTGAAGCTGATCGTATGGCACTTGAAGGTTGTCGAACATCTCGACGGAGAGGACGTTAAGCCCTGCGCCGCCGTCGATGAGGGTCTTGGTGACTTGTATGTTGCTGGTGATGGGTGAACAGAGCATCGAGAGAGCGCCAGCGGTGGCCGCACAATTGAGCTGGTCTACCGAGCTGAGCGTAATAGCGCACTTGGACCACCTGTGCGGGCGTGTAGCCTCGAGCTTGGGAAGGGCTGCGTTCACCTCGTGAGCAAACTGCTTGAAGATACACTGTGAGGCTGGGGCTTGGGCTCCGCCCAAGATGCAGGCGATAGCACGTGGCTCCTGGAAGCCCCCAGCCCCCTCGTCTTCGTGCTAGTCATCGTTCCTTCTTGGTGGTGGCGGCAGTGGAGGAATCCCAAGATTGCCCTGAGGACGGTCCTCGCGAGGCTGATGTCGGCGTTCTGGGAACAGGGGTCCCCAGACTTGCCTGCCTGGGGCCTGCTGCGTGGCTCAAGCGGGGGCCCACCGCGGCCCATCTTCATCAGCTCAAGCTCAAGACCCTCGCGAGGGGCCAAGCCTTGCGGGGCGGACGACAGGAAGCTTCCTCAAAGGCAGCCCCATCAGGCAGGCTCGCAAGGAGGCGCAGAGATCAAGGTAGGGGGTACCTCGCGAGGAACCCGTGACGCAAGCCATGACGATCAAGACCAGGTGGGCGCCAGGCGGGCGCCGGCCTGCGTAGTGTCCTTGTTTCCCCTTTGGTGCAAAGGGGGCAAGCACAGGCCAAGACATCAGGCAAAGGTTACCATTCCAGTGCAACGAGACCAAGACCATCTGGACGGTAGGACGTAGGTCACCGTGGAGCCCAAGACGGCGTCATCACCAGTGCTTTTGGCAGCCGAAGACCACCTTTGGTCAAGATAACTTGTACTAGATGTTCCCCTTCGAAATGGCCAATTATTGGCGCCCTTCCCGCTCATTATTTGGGGAGAGGCCCAGGGCCTCTATATATAGAGCTAGCTACCACAGAGTAGAGACATCAAGACACCCGAGGAACATCGAGAGATCTGGTAGAACCCTAGCAGAGAGAGAGAGAGAGAGGCGATGAACTCACCATAGCAGTTCATTGCACCAGCTCAAGAACACCTCTCGCGAGGTTGTTCTTCCCTTGTACTGTCCATCATCAGTCCCGGAGGCAATCCACCACACCACACACTGGAGTAGGGTATTACACCACAATGGTGGCCCGAACCAGTATAAACCTCGTGTCTCTTGTGTTGTTCATCATTTTCATCTTAATTCGCATGAGAGGATCAGACGTAGATTGGTAGGGGAGAGATCTCCGCGCGTACCCCAGTGTTCGAACCTCAAGGGTCTGCCGGAACCCGAAACCCGACATTTAGCGCGCCAGGTAGGGGTGCGCCGGAATTTTCCTTCCGCTGTTCGCATGTGATCTTCCGTCGTGTCCATGGCTGACGCTCGTCGGGCTTGCGCCGAGCACCGGGCTGCTCACGCCGCTCGCGTCGCCCAGACGGCGCCTGTCGGCGGCCCACCTCGTCGTTCCCCATCGCCCGCCGCCAACGCCACCACCAGCAAGGCGGGGAACGAGCAGCAGGCCTCGTCCCAGCACCCCTCGGTGTGGCGGGATGGCCGCACTGCCACCTCATCGCTGACTCCAGCTGGCTCGTCGTCCCACGCCCGTCGCGCACCCATGGATGTGCACTATCGACGTCCTGGGAACGGGGGTCCCTAGACTTGCCTGCTTGCGGCCTGCGGCATGGCTCAAGCGGGGCCCCAGCGCGGCCCATCTTCATCAGCTCAAGCTCAAGACCCTCATGAGGGGCCAAGCCTCGTGGGGCGGATGACAGGAAGCTTCTTTAGAGGCAGCCTCATCAGGCAGGCTCGCGAGGAGGCAGAGAGATCAAGGTAGGGGTACCTCGCGAGGAACCCGTGACGCAAGCCATGACAATCGAGACCAGGTGGGCGACAGGCGGGCGCCGCCCTGTGCAGTGTCCTTGTTTCCCCTTTGGTGCAAAGGGGGCAAGCACAGGCCAAGGCATCAGGCAAAGGTTACCATTCCGGTACAACGAGACCAAGACTAGCTGGACGGCAGGACGGAGGTCACCGTGGAGCCCAAGATGGTGTCATCGCCAGTGCTTTTGGTAGCCGAAGACCACCTTTGGTCAGGATAACTTGTACTAGATGTTCCCCTTCGAAATGGCCAATTGTTGGCGCCCTTCCCGCTCATTATTTGGGGAGAGGCCCATGACCTCTATAAATAGAGCTAGCCACCACAGAAGGAGGGGACGGCTGGAAATCTGGTAGAACCATAGTAGTGAGAGAGAGGCGACTGAACTCACCCTAGCAGTTCATCGCACCAGCTCAAGAACACCTCTCGCGAGGCTGTTCTTCTCTTGTACTGTCCATCAACAGCCCCAGAGGCAATCCACCACACCACACACTAGAGTGGGGTATTACACCACAACAGTGGCCCGAACCAGTATAAACCTCGTGTCTCTTGTGTTGTTCACCATTTTCATCTTAGTTCGCACGAGAGGATTAGACGTGGATCGGTAGGGGAGAGATCTCCGCGCGCACCCTAGTGTTCGAACCTCAATGGTCTACCGGAACCCGAAACCCGACATTTGGCGCGCCAGGTAGGGGGTGCGCCAGAGTCCTCCCTCCTGACGACCCGCTCTCCCTCGACATCGCATCCCGCCCTCATGGTGGACAACGCGCCGCCTGCTCCAGCAACAGATGCCGACACTGGGGCCAGGGGGCTCCGGGCCTTGGCCCTTGCCTTGCGACAGGTGCAGTCGCCGCGTAAGTTCAGGCCCGAGATGCCGCCGCGCTACGACGGCGCGATGGACTCAATGATTTTCCTGCTGGCGTACGAGGAGGCCGTCCCCGGAGCCGGGGGCGACGATCGGGTGATGGCCAACTGGTTACCCATGGCCCTCACCGGCATCCCACGCGCATGGCTCCTCCACCTGCCGACGGCCTCTATCACCTCCTGGGAGGAGCTGCGCGACCTCTTCCTCGCCCGTTTTGCTGCACCAGCACCGCCCGTCGTCACAGCTCTCCTGGGTGGATCCCAGGCACCGCCCTCGAGCCATCACGTCAAGCCGTTCACCCGCTGGATCAGCACTACCTCCAAGCGCCGAGAAGCCCCCCCCCTCGGGCTGGGTGGCGCCCGAGGCCGATCTAACCTTCGACTCGGAGGACCACCCCTTCAACCCCATTGGTTCGGCCGCGCTCCCGATGTTGTGCATCCCCACCATCTGCCAAGTGGCCGTCACTAGGACCCTCATCGACGGTGGTGCCGGCCTCAACGTGCTCTCAATGGAGGCCTTTAGCCTCCTCCACGTGCCGCTGGAGCGGCTCCGACCCAGCAGGCTTTTCTCGGGCATCGGAGCCGGTTCCACCACCTCCTTGGGGCAGATCCGCCTCCCAGTGACCTTCGACACTTGCGACAACTTCCGCACGGAGCTGATCGACTTCGACATCGCCCCCATCGGCCTCCCCTACAATGCCATCCTCGGCTATCTGGCCCTGGCTCAGTTCATGGCAGCAACTCACCCGACGTACAACTCATGAAGATGCCTGGGAGCAGCGGCGTCCTCACCATGTCAGGAGACACAAAGGATGCGCTGTAGGTGCTCCAGCTTGTTTTCAGGGCGGCCGCGGTGGCGCAGCCCACTGGCACCGACGCCCTTGAACCCAAGGGGGCTGCACCGGCTAAAAAGAAGCAGCTATTCACCCAAGATAAGGCGAAACCAAGAAGGTACCAGTCGACGAGGACGGGTCCGCTAGCGCCACCTTCACCATAGGGGCCGACCTCGAGCCCGAGCAAGAGAAAGCCCTGATCTGTTTCCTGCGTGCGAACAAGAAGGTGTTTGCATGAGAACCTGATCAGTTAGCAGGGGTCCCAAGGGAAGTGATTGAGCATCACCTCAACATGTGCCCCAATGTGCGCCCCATGAAGCAGAAGGCAAGGTGGCAGTCTATTGAGAAACAAGCTTTCATCGTTCAAGAGACCCGGAAGCTAGAGGCGGCAGGAGTTATCCGTGAGGTCCGCTACCCTGATTGGCTGGCTAATCTGGTCGTTGTGCCGAAAAAGGGAGGAAAGGAGCGCATGTGCGTCGACTTCACCAACCTCAACAAGGCCTGCCCGCAGGATCCATTTCTGCTCCCCCGCATTGACCAGATAGTCGACTCCACCGTAGAGTGTGACCTATTGTGCTTCCTAGATGCCTTCTCGGGCTATCACTAGATCAAGATGGCGGTAGAAGACGTGGACAAGATGGCCTTCCTGACCCCGTGTGGAGTGTACTGCTATACGTGCATGCCGTTTGGGTTGAGCAACGCAGGCGCGACCTTTCAGCGGCTGATGCACATCGCCTTAGGCCGGCAGCTCGGAAGGAACGCAGAAGCTTACATCAATGACATTGTGGTGAAGTCTCGTGAGGCAAGGCCCCTGATATAGGACCTGGAAGAAACCTTCGCGAGCCTCAACGAGGTGGACCTACGGCTCAACCCGGGGAAGTGCGTGTTTGGTGTCCCCTCAGGCAAGCTCCTGGGTTTCCTCGTATCCCACAGGGGCATCGAGGCCAACCCAGAGAAGGTCAAGGTAGTCGAAGACATGAGCCCACCAAGGACCCTCAGAGAAATGCAGAAGCTCACCGGGCGTGTAACTGCGCTGGGGCGTTTCATCTCCAAGCTGGGGGAACGAGCGCTGCCCTTCTTCAAGCTGATGAAGAAAAAGGGGCCCTTCGAGTGGACTTAAGAGGCCGACAAGGCATTCCAAGACCTCAAGAGGTACCTTACCAGTCCACCAGTGATGGTAGCTCCGCGTCCTCGGGAGCCCCTGGTGCTCTACCTTGCGGCCACCCCCTACTCCGCTAGCGCAGCCCTGGTAGCGGTCAGGGAGGAGCGTTGTGCCAAGGCCGCATCAACCGTCCGAACTGAAGCGAAACAGAGCCAGGAGGGCCTCGCGAAGGCCGCAACCGCAGCCGGAAAGGAACAGCCGCGGCAGGAGAACGCACCCGGAGCAGGAGAGGCCCCCTCGGGCAACCAAGCACTGGGAGCTCCGTCGTCTCAAGAGACGCCCCGACCTCCAGAGGACACATGTAGTGCCAGCACCCTCAACCTCGTCGAGCACCCCGTGTATTTCGTCAGCACAATGCTATGGGACGCGAGCACGTGGTACCCCATCAAGCTATTGGTGGCCTCACGCAAGCTGCGGCACTACTTCCAAGGCCACCCCATCAAGGTCGTCTCGGCATACCCCTTGGAGAGGGTACTTAGGAGCCCCAACTCAGCTGGAAGGGTTGCTGAATGGAACATCGAGCTGCAGGTATTTTAGCTAGAATTCAGTACGACCAGAGTCATCAAGGGACCCGCATTAGCAGATTTCGTGGCAGAATGGGCAGAAGCGCTGGGTCTCGAGGCAGGCGAAGACCGGTCACTTTCCCCAGGAAGTGAAGCACCGGATGGCTGGGTCATGTACTTTGATGGGGCGTTCTCCCAACACGGTGCGGGAGCTGGCGCAGTGCTCGTATCACCTACCCAGGACAAACTCTACTACGTCGTGCAACTTTGCTTCCAACACAGAGAAAAGGTCTCCAACAACATAGCGGATTACGAAGGCCTAATAGCAGGCTTGAAGGCCGCAGCTGCCTTAGGGGTGAAGCGCCTCATCATCAAGGGCGATCCGCAGCTCCTCGTCAACTTCTCCAACAAGATATATGAGCCAAAGGACGAGCACATGGAGGCCTACCTCGCTGAGGTCCGCAAGATGGAGAAACAGTTCTAGGGACTAGAGTTGCAGCATGTGCCTCGCGGTACCAATCAGGAGGCTGATGACATTGCCAAGAGGGCATCTAGGCGGCTGCCTCAGGAGCCCGGCGTCTTTGAGGAGCGGCCCTTCAAACCCTCGGTGGTGCCGTCGCTGTCTAGCACGACACAACCAAGGGAGGAGCTCCATCAGCCGCCTACCTCAGGAGCCCCGATCTGCGGCCCAGCCTCTGGGGCATGTCTGCTCCTGGCGTTAGAGCCTCGGGAAGGGTGTTGGATCCCGGAGCTCAAGAACTACCTGATGCGAGGGGCTCTGCCAGAGAATGAGGAGGAGGCGGAGCGTGTAGCGCGGTAGGCCACGGCATATTGCATCAGAGATGGAGAGCTCTACAGGAGGCGACCGAATGACGTGTCCTTACGTTGCATCTCCTGAGTGCAAGGGAAGGAGCTACTGGCGGACATACACGGCGGAGACTGCGGGCACCACTCGTTGTCACGGACCCTTGCCGGCAAGGCGTTCCATAGTGGATTCTATTGGCCCACCGCACTCAACGACGCCGTTGAGCTTGTGAATGCTTGTGAGGCCTGCCAATTTCACGCTAAGCAGATCCATCAGCCTTCGGGGGGGTCTATAGACTATACCCCTCTCATGGCCGTTCGCAGTTTGGGGGCTCGACATTCTAGTCCCGTTTCCTCAGGCGCCAGGGGGCTATCGCTACCTCTACGTCGCCATGGACAATTTCACCAAGTGGGCTGAGGTGGAAGCCGTCCGCACAATCCCGACAGGCTCAGCGGTCAAATTCATCAAGGGCCTCATGAGCTGATTTGGGGTGCCCAACCGCATCATCACCGACAACGGTTCGCAATTCACCAGTAATCTCTTCAAAACGTACTGCGCTAACCTTGGAAAGTAGATATGCTACGCTTTGGTAGCCCACCCCCGGAGCAACGGCCAGGCCGAGCGGGCCAACGCAGAGGTCCTGAGGGGCCTCAAGGCTAGGACCTTCAAGAAGAAGCTGGAGGCCTGTGGTAGGGGCTGGCACGACGAGCTCCAGTCCGTGCTATGGTCAATCCGCACGACAACGGCCAAGCCGACTGGTGAGACCCCGTTCTTCCTCGTCTACGGAGCGGGGGCTATTCTCCCTCACGAGGTCAGACGTCGCTCCGCACGGGTCCTGGCATTCGACGAGGCTCAGTAGGACGCCATGCGGGGGACGGATCTCATGCTAGGGGAGGAACGCCGTCGGGAAACCGCACTGCGAGCGGCAAGGTATCAACAGGCGCTACGACGATACCACAGCCGCAACATCCGCCCCAGGACCCTTGAGGTAGGGGACCTCGTGCTCAGAAGGGTTCTCTCTAGGGAGGGGCTGCACAAGCTCTCTCCCATGTGGGAGGGCCCGTTCAAGGTTGTTCATGTTTCCAGGCCTGGCTCCGCGCGCTTGGAGACTCCGGAGGGAGTACCCATCCAGAACCCATGGAACATTCAACATCTCCGGAGGTTCTACCCCTGAGTGAAGCCGCTGCGTTTTGGAAAAGGCCCGATGCCTGTGAAGAAGGCGAATGCCTATGAAGCCTCTGCGTTTTGGAAAAGGCCTGGTGCCTGTGAAGAAGGCGAATGCCTGTGAAGCCGCTGCGTTTTGGAAAAGGCCCGGTGCCTGTGAAGAAGGCGAACGCCTGTGAAGCCGCTGCGTTTTGGAAAAGGCCCGGTGCCTGTGAAGCTGTCGCATTTCAAGAAAGGCTCGGTGCCTGTGAAGTTGTTCTTTCACGCTTAATCTGATTCCCATAATTATCACCTACTGCTTGTCGTTGTGCAAAGCGCTTGCACGTTAAAAGGGGGGTGCCTGAGCATCGCGACTCATGGGCTCTTACTGGCTCTCCAGCCCTCACCCCCTGGCCTTGACCCACAGCATCGCGACCTGTCATACCAGCGGCGGCTGAGCTCGCTCGGGGGCTGGGACCTGAGGACATAGAGCATTTGCATTCTAACAACCCTGCAGGAACACACCAATTGATAAAGGCCCAGAGCCAGGCGCAACCCGCCTCGAGGTAGGGCCTCATGAGTCCCGCGCTGGCTCACGGGTGCCTAGATACACCTTTCCTAGCCCTACCGTGCCAGCCACGTGTCAGGGCAGTGTTGTACACGCCCCGGGGGCTCCTCCCGGAGGGGAGCCCCCTCCCACGCACCAGTGGAAGCACCATGCTCCGTGCTGGCTAACAACACTGCCGAGGAGCGGCTATGCCCGTACACATACGGAAGCGCTATGCTCCGCGCTGGTGATAAACAACTGAGGGCGGCCCATGGTCGTACCAACCTCAGGGAGCCCAGAGCTCAGTGTCCGGCACCATCGCAACGCCTCCCCTCGGGAGTGCCGCGCGAGGGGGCTGGACACGGGGGCGACACCCGGGCCTCGCCCGAGCGGACGCCACCCAGCCAGTTCCCTTGGACCTGGTCGTCGTGCGCCACTCCCCAAGCGGAGCCAAGGTACGAAACCCGTTTGAGCGTCTAGGGGGACTTCTGAGCATCGTGACTCAGGAGCCTAACTTGCTACGTAGCCCCTCACTCCTTAGTCACGTCCTTGGTTTCCGGTCGGGGCTAACGCTGGGTGAGGTACGCGCGGGGCCGGGCCCTGCCGATGTAGAATGATCAATCCACTCCTCGCTCCCCCCTTCCCTACTTGTTGCTCGCGTGTCAAGGGGGACTCCTGAGCATCGCGACTCAGGAGCCTAACTTGCCACGTAGCCCCTCACTCCTTAGTCCCGTCCTTGGTTTCCGGTTGGGGTTAACGCTGGGTGAGGTACGCGCGGGGTCGGGCCCTACTGACGTAGAGCGTAAACAAGTAGGAGAGGAAAATGCAAATTCCGGGAAATTCAAAGCAAGTATTACAAGCCATAAGATTGTTCCCCAACGCCAAACACAAGTTTTAACGCCTCCGCGAGGCATGGTGCATGTGCAGGAACAAAACAGGATGGAAGTCACGAAGGACTCACTCCCCAGTAACGCCGTCACCGGGGGTGGAGTCACGCTGGACGGCTTCGCCTCCCGAGGTCACAGGGCCGGCGGCACCGCACCTGAGCAGGACACTGGGGGAGCAGAACTTCCCCAGCAAAACCTCGGCTCGGCCCCTCACGGCCTCAGCGGCAGCAGTGGCACGGTCGCTGCTCATGGGCTCCAGCAGGCTGTCAAGTCGACGTTGGGGTCGCGCAGGTAGACATGGCTGAGGACACGCGTGAGCGTCGCAGAAGACAGGGCACGCGCCTCGGCCTCGCCCGTGGGGCAAGGCTGTCTGCGACGTCCTCAAGCGCATCAACCAGGAAGGGGAGTAGCTTGGCGGGGCCGTCCTCCGCACCAGCCAACGGCTCCTCCAGGCCGCTCTCATACAGCGTCTTCAGTATGCCTCGAGCCTTCTTCTCCAGCTCCGCGAAGGCCGCCCGGTCCTCCGTCAGGACCTTTGCCTTGGCGTCCAGCTCGGTCCTCTCCGCCTTCAGCGACCGCTCCAGCATCTCCAGTCGGTTGTGGCGGACATCAAGCTTGGCATCCCGGTCCTTGGCGGCGGCCTCCCTAGACTTCATCTCCTTCTCCTTCTCCTGGCGGCCGCGCACCTCCTTGGCGAGCTCGTCGCGCAGGCCCTACAGCTTGGCCTCAAGCGTCTTGCAGCGCCCCTGGGCATTTGCGACGTCGCCCAGGGCAGCATCACAAGCGGCATTGGCTTGGTTGGGGGCCCGCCTCTCCTCGTCGGAGGACGACACGGCCTGGCTCAACACCGCTCGGACGGAGGCAGTAGAACTAGCCCAGCCAGAGGCCAACTCCAGGCGCCTGGCCACCAGACGAGAGTCCGCACTCAGGAGATCCTCCCGCAATTGGCTCAGCTCGTTGGCAACCTGGTCTAGGACAGCGGCGGAGGGAGAAGAAGAGACAAGAACCTGTGGAGCAGGCAGAGAAGATGGCAGCGTGGCCACGGCTTGGCAGGAAGGGACCTCCTGAGCGTTGGCCGCCACGGCCGCAGCATCAGGCACAGTCGACTCCAGGTCCAGCGGGGCCATGGGGGCTGACTCCTCACCGGGGTGCCCTAGTTGGCCTCGCGAGGGCGGTTGGGTTGGAGAGGCGCGGGCCTCACCGTCCTCTCCCCCAGCAGCCGAAGGCTTACCCCCGGCAGACAGATTCGCCCCAAGCAGGGCCACAGAAGCCTCCTTCAACCTCTTGGCCGCAGGTGCCGGCCTGGTAAAAGAGCGCAAACGTCAAGCCTCAGTGGTAGACACCAAGCAGAGCATGAATCGAGCACTTACTGGACATCGTCCGTGGAATCAAGCAACTTCCGGCCAAACTTGAAGCCCGAGAGCCTGCAGCGGGGGTCAGCCTTTGGGGCCCGGAAGCAGAAGGCGCGTTAGGAGGGATGGAGATGGCCTTGGACCCCTCAGGGACCAGAGCAGACCCTGGGGGAACCAGGCTCGACCTGCCCTTCCTCGTGACCGGGGAAGAGCCATCCTTTCCTCGCTTGGCGTCAGCCTCGTTGTCGTCCGGCATGGAGTGGAGGGCCTGGGACCTGCGTCGAGGGAAGGACTCCCCCCAATCCTCGCCAGTCTCCTCTGAGTCGGACGCTTCCTCCTCCGCCTTTTCTTCCTCCTCTTCCTCGCTGGAGCTGCCAGAGGACAAGTGCACCGTCGCCAAGACCGCCAGATCTTCGGGAGTTGTCGCGGGCACCAGCCCTCACCGTTGAAGGTGGGCATGGCGTTCACCACCAGCTCCTAGTCGTCACGAAGGAACAGGGGGACGGGGGTGCCCACCGGGCTCGCCACGTCTCCCCCAACCAAGGAATGGAGGGTCGCAGCCAGATCCTCGTCGGTCAGGGCCTCGGAGCTCAGGCACAGGGCGGCATCTGCTCCTCCAAGCCTCCATAGTGGGAGCGGGTGCTCCTGGAGTGGAGCCACCCTGTTCTCCAAGAACTCCCTCAGGAGCGTGGCCCCGGTCAGCTTCGCCACCTCTGAGTTACTTGGTCTCAGGTCCACGTTCATCCTCCTCAACACCGCCTTCGCGTGAGGGTCGACGAGCTCCGCGCGGGACCATGCGTCAACGGACTTAGGTTGCCCCGTGGGCAATACCAAACGAGGGTGGAGGCGCCCAACATCCATCATGACCCACTTGCTCCGGTAGCCTTCAATCCTCTTCCCAGGCTTCGAGATGGCATTGGAGCTGGAATAGGCAATGAAGCTCGCGCATGCAGAGACCTGAGCACCAGAAACCTGGAGGGAGAAAAAGTGGCGTAGCAAGGCCACCGAGGGCTTCAGACCAACATGAGCCTCACAATAGTAGGCGAAAATCGCCAGGAGAAGGACAGAGTTAGGGTGGAGATGCAGAGCCTGCAGGTTGTATTGGCGGAGAACGGCATGGAAGAACTCAAAGAAAGGAGGCACCAGACCAGCGACAATGGCGCTCATGAAGAATGGGTAGAAGGTGCTCCCCTTGCCCTCAGGCTGATCGGAGCCGACCTTGAGCACAATCGCTCCCTCACTGTGTCGCGCCGTCGACATCAGGCGCGCGAGGGCGAGGTTCTCCTCCGACAAATTCAGGGAATCCAGGGCCGGCGAGTACCAAGCATCAGCCGGGGACTTGCGAGGCGCCATGGCTTGCCGGATGCGAAGGATTGAGACGGATCTAGAGGATTTCGGGAGCAAGAGGAAGGAGAACGAGAAAGGGGATCTAGGGCAAGAAGGACGAGAGCGGGGCAAGTAAGCCTGGCCAGCCCCCCCTTTTTGTCAGTCGTGCAGTTGCCGAGGCGTCGTGGGAAGTGCAGACGCCCACGCCCACACCCAATCAACCGCCACGCGGCGCCCAAGGCCGCAGGCTGTTAGGGCCCGCGGCGCTTCGCGCTTGCCCCTTCGCTTCTTTGCTAAGCCAATCTCGTGCGCGCCTTGGGCCCGGGGGCTACTGTCGGCGTTCTGGGAACGGGGGTCCCCAGACTTGCCTGCCTGCGGCCTGCGGCATGGCTCAAGCGGGGGCCCAGCGCGGCCCATCTTCACCAGCTCAAGATCAAGACCCTCGCGAGGGGCCAAGCCTCGCAGGGCCGACAATAGGAAGCTTTGTCAGAGGCAGCCTCATCAGGCAGGCTCGTGAGGAGGCGGAGAGATCAAGGCAGGGGTACCTCGCGAGGAACCCATGACACAAGCCATGACGATCGAGACCATGCGGGCACCGGCCTGCGCAGTGTCCTTGTTTCCTCTTTGGTGCAAAGGGGGCAAGCACAGGCCAGGATATCAGGCAAAGGTTACCATTCCGGTGCAACGAGACCAAGACCAGCTGGACGGTAGGACGGAGGTCACCGTGGAGTCCAAGACGGCGTCATCACCAGTGCTTTTGGCAGCCGAAGACCACCTTTGGTCAAGATAACTTGTACTAGATGTCCCCTTCGAAATGGCCAATTGTTGGCGCCCTTCCCGCTCATTATTTGGGGAGAGGCCCAGGGCCTCTATAAATAGAGCTAGCCACCACAGAGTAGAGACATCGAGACACCCGAGGGACATCGAGAGATCTGGTAGAACCCTAGCAGAGAGAGAGAGAGGCGATGAACTCAGCCTAGCAGTTCATCGCACGTGCTCAAGAACACCTCTCGCGAGGCTGTTCTTCCCTTGTACTGTCCATCATCAGCCCCAGAGGCAATCCACCACACCACACACTGGAGTAGGGTATTACACCACAACAGTGGCCCGAACCAGTATAAACCTCGTGTCTCTTGTGTTGTTCATCATTTTCATCTTAATTCGCACGAGAGGATAAGACGTAGATCGGTAGGGGAGAGATCTCCGCGCGCACCCCAGTGTTCGAACCTCAAGGGTCTGCCGGAACCCGAAACCCGACAGTTGATCCCTCCAGGCACCTTCGCGAGGCTGATCCTGCCAGCGGTCCTCACTAGGCTGGTCGCGCCACTCCTGGCATGGGCCCCGGTCGTCCCAGCGACCTCCGCCACGTCCTCCTCCTCGGACGTAGCCTAGGTCATGGCGCTCGGGGCATCGATGGAAACGTCCATCGCGAATGGCTTTGAGCTCTTGACAATCGTTGGTGTTGTGGCTGTGCACGTTGTGGAAGGCGCAGAACGGTCGGCTGCTCTTGGATGAGTCAGGCTGGTCCCTGCCGCGCTTCGTGTCCGGCTCTGTCGCGAGTACGACTGCTCCCTTGCGCTTCACGTCCTTGGCCTTGGCTTTCTTCTCCTCCAGTTCGGCAGCTGGGAGCTCGAGAAGGGAATGGCGCCCTTCCTCAGCCCTTGCGCACTTGGTCGCCAGGTTGAACAGCTCGAGGGATGTGCACAGCTCCTCGTGGATGGTGAGCTCCTGTCACATCCCTAGTTCTGGTATGACCTAGGCTAGCTAGTCATGTGTGCATCATGTTTAAATTTCATTTAACTTTGAAATGGGGATTTGTGAAACCCTCAGAAATCATTTCTGGAAATGACCCAGATAAAAATTGCTCCAAAAGGGTCCAAGAAAATGTTCATGTCTCTCTCTGAAAATATTGGGCAGAGGTAAAATTCAAACCAATATTTTTAGGAGCTCATAAATATTTATTTTGGCCATTTGGAATTAATCCAGTAATTATTTGCGTTGGATAAATATATATATATATATATAATATTGTCCAGTAATTCTGAATTTTGGTGAGGGGCTTGGGAATAATCCTTTAGGCCCCTGCAAAAATTGTCACAAGAAAATAAATTGATTTAGTATTTTTATTAAATCAAAACAAAGGTCAGAAAATAGAAAAGAAAACAACAATGGAGAAAAGCACACCTGGCTTACCTGGCCCAGGAGAGAAGCCGGCCCAGCTGGCTGGCCAGCCCAGTAGCCTCCCCCAGTCGTATTCCTCCTCTGCCAGGAGGACGAGGGCGTGTGCCCGGTGCCTGCGGCCACACGCCGTGGCCACCTCCTGCTTCCGCCGACGCGGGAGAGGCTCCTGGAGCCGCCACGCACCACCCCGACCTCCTTCACTCTCTCCCCGCGCCCTCCCTTTTCCTCTGTCTCTCTCCCTCGCTCTCCCCCACACGCGCATGAGCACGCCGCCATGAGCCGCTGCGCCCACCGCCGTCACCTTGCCTCCCCAAGCTGTCCAGAGCCTCCGCCACCTCTCGCTTCACCTCTGCACCGAAGGAAGGAAGCACATAGGCCCCGAGCAGCCGCCATCATCATCGTCTTCAAGCTTCAGCTCCGGCGCCCTTCTTCATCGATCCGGCCACTCCGGCGCGTCCCCGAGCCCGCTTACCATCCCTGCAGCTCCGCGGTGAGCCGTTGACCCGGTTCCCCCTTGGCCCGTCGCGTCCTCTAGCGCTAGCGCCGCCGTGACTGAAGCTCGCCGCCGCACAGCCATGTCGCCGTCGTCGTCTCCGCCCGCCTCAGCCCAAACCGAGCACCCCATCGTGCTCCTAGTGCCACGAGGGTGCCGCGGAACCCCTTGGGTGGCCTCCCCGTGCCCCGCAGCCCGCTTTCGCCTGGAGCCGAACTCCGGCCGCCGCCTCGAGCTTGATTCCGCTGAGCTCCGGCCGTCCCTGCCTCTCCCACTTGCCCCAAAAGACGCGGACGAACTCTGGCTGCTCACTTGTGGCCTCCGCCGCCCAAATGGTCACCGGAGGACCAAATCCGAGGCCTCCGCCGCGTCCTGCCTCGCCAGTGGCTAAACGCCGGTGGGCTGACCGTGTTTGACCCCTTTGACCTCGCGGACCTGTCAGGTGGGCCCCATGGGTCAGGTGATTAGCTTAAGGCTAATCACTATTTAACTAAACCTGACACCGAAAGTGGGCCCCAGCGCCACAAATCCTATAATTAGGATAAACTAACCCCCTGCTAACTAACTTGTCACTGACGTGTGGACCCCACATGTCAGGTTTGACCTGGTCAGCTCCGTTGACCTGCTGACGCATGCATGACGCAATGCTGACGCAATATTTCATTTTCTGGTTTAAAATTAATCAGGAAATTCCAGAAAATGTTCTAAACTTCAAAAATTCATAGAAATTCAACCGTAGCTCAAATTGAAATAATTTATATATGAAAAATTATCAGAAAAATTCAATCTATCCATCTGTACCACTTTCATGCATGTTCAACCAACTTATACCATTGTATAAGTGAAAACATGATAATGGCATTTTAAATGCTAAATATGGAGTGCATATGAACCCTTGGTCCATATGGACTTCATTTAAATGGTTGCTAGATGCATTATTGCAATCATAACATCATTACCATGTTCATGCACCATAATGTTGCATATGCTTGTGTTTTGATTTCCGACACCGTTCCTTCTCGATAGGTCCTGCTCCGTAGAGTGTTCGAGAGTACCTATCTGAGGAGCAGTGCCCCCCTATTGATCTACCAGGCAAGCAACCCCCCTTGTTCATTCTAATACAATCCTACTCTCTCGCTCCTGCTCTCATTTATTGCATTTGGACAACAACGATTCAACTGCTACTTTATGATGCGGTAGTTGAACCCATTCCTCTGCATGACCTGTCATTGCCACAGTAAATAGTTAAAACCCACTAGCATGTGTAGGAGTTGCTTGAGCCATGTTGTGTTCTTACCATGCCATGCCGGCTATTGCTGACAGTATGTCAGGTCTGATTCATTGGGAATGAATTAGAGTACAGTGCTATGTTCTGATGTTGAGAGTTAAGCGTGTGAACACAATTTGGTAAAGGTAGCGGTGAGAGGATGTAGGAGTACATTGTGGGTTATCTCACTGGAACCGTCCCTAAGAACTGAGTTCTATGTATGTTGTCCAAGTACTAGCTACTACTACACGTTGGGTTCCGGTAACTCGACCCCTCTCGACTTATTAGCCAACTTGATCTCTGTCCAGGAGTTGCAAATAGTTTCTGCTGTTGTAGGTAGTGCTATTTTTCTACTAAGTGGCACCCGGCAGGGTGGGCTCGGGACAGACTAGGCACAGGTGACACGGTGTACCAAGTGGCACCCGGATGGTGGGCTTGGGAACCCTGCTCACATCGTTTGGGGCCGTGAGTGACACCCCGGCCGGATCTCCTTGCATATGGAACCCAAATAGGCGATAAACCTAGATTAGAGTCTTGCGTGGTTAGTCAGGTCATGGCCGACACCCTCGCCAGGCTTCCGCTTTAAGGTTGCCGAGATACATGAAGTGTATATGGTGATAAGTGGTGAGAGCGTGTGTGAAGAAGTACACCCCTGCAGGGTTATCATGATCTATTCGAATAGCCGTGTCCTTGGTTATGGACTTCTTGGATGCTTACGTTGTACATAGACAACTTTAAGTGGATACTCTAAAATGCTCAAGACAAGTGTGAGTGCTATGGATGGCCTTCTCGTAAGGAGACGAGGATGGATCCATAGTAGTGTATTGATGTGGTGATTAGTGGACTCGTGTGTGCTGCCTCATCTCAAAGAAGTTTCTCGTTGTCGTAGAACAGGATAGCCACTGAGTCAAAGCTGACTTGCTGCAACTAAACACCACATTACCTTCTTGATACAATGCATGTATGATAGGATCTGATGTAAGTCTTGCTGAGTACCTTTGTACTCACGTTTGCTTTATTTATGTTTTGCAGGTGAGACATCTGTCTCACTAGTAGTACCGCTTGGACTTCGACGAGTAGCTTGTTACCTCAGCTACAATCTTGTACCTTGGAGGGACTTGTAGATAGTGAGGTTTCTTAGCCTTTTTCTTTTGTATTTGTCTGTACTCAGACATGTAATTCTTCCGTTGCTTGTATGCTCTGAATGATGGGTCATGTGACCCCTGTTTGTATTAATGCTATGTGGCTCTTCTGAGCCTTTATCTATATGAGTTGCGTTATGTTGTGATGCCATGTTGTACAGCACATACTTGCATGTTATGCGTACGTGTGACGTGTATTGCTATGTGTGGGATCCGACAATCTAGTTGTTTATCCTTGGCAGCCTCTCTTATGGGGAAATGTAGTCTAGGTTCACCGGAGTCCTGCTAGCCCAGCACTACTGCTCAGAACACTTGATTGGCCGGCATGTGTTCCACTTCGTTCCTATGTCTGTCCCTTCGGGGAAATGTCACGCGGTGACTTCTGGAGTCCTGTTAGCCCAGTGCTACAGCCCGGATTCATACACTGTTGACCGACATGCTCGATGTGATTCATGTATGCCTGTCTCCATAGGTCTGTGCCGCTTTGAGTTCACGACTAGCCATGTCGGCCCGGGTTCTCTGTCATATGGATGCTAGCAACACTATCATATACGTGAGCCAAAAGGAGCAAACGGTCCCGGGCCATGGTAAGGCGACACCCGTGGGGATACCGTACGTGAGGCCGCAAAGTGATATGAGGTGTTACATGCTAGATCGGTGTGACTCAGAATCGAGGTCTCGACAGCTCCTCCTTCATCTTGACGTCGCGGACGCCATCGGAGAACGCAGAGATGATGGCCTCGTCTATCACCTTGGGGATCTTGAGACGAATGTTGTTGAAGCGATTGATGTACTTCTGGAGGGTTTCCCCTAGTTGTTGCTTGACGCGGCGCAGGTCACCTATGGCCGGAGGGCGGTCGCGAGTGCCCTGGAAGTTGGCGACGAAATGGTCGCGCATCTCGTTCCAGGAAGAGATGGAGCTTGGAGGCAGGTTCAGGAGCCACGAGCGTGCGCCATCCTTGAGAGCCATGGGGAACTAGTTCGCCATGACTTTCTCGTCGCCGTTGGCTGCCTCGATGCTCTGCTCGTAGAGCTGCAGGAACTCTGCGGGGTCGGGGGTACCATCATAGCGCGGAGGCAAGTCTAGCTTGAACTTGCCTGGTCGGGCGACGCTATGCAGCTCGGGGGTGAAAGCGCGGCATCCCGCAGTGGCCACCGGGACCCTTTGCTGATGCGGAGCCTCGCCTTGACGCCCTCTCACCGCCATCACAGGCGGCGCGCGATCTTGTCGTAGCGGCGCCGGGAGCGCAGGAGAGTTTTCTTGCGGACGAGGGACTTCTTGGTAGCTTCCTTCTTCGCGTACAGACGCCCAACGCAGTGGAACACGCCGGGGGGCCCCGTGCCTTGGTGCCAGGGCGCCGTCTTGGGGGCAGAGGTGGTGGAGGCGCTCCATGAGCCACATCGCCCACAGCTGAGGGAGGGCGAGGCAGTGAGAGAGACGGCACAGGGGAGCCCCCTGCGGTGCTGACAAGCTCGGCGATGCGGTCGAGCCAGTCCTCGTAGAGGTCGTCGATGGGGCAGTAGCGCAGGAGTTCGCGTGCCATGCATAGCGCGGCCTGCGCTACCATGGGAGCACGACGGGTGTGAGATGACGAGCCCGCCGGGGTCAGCAATGTAGTGGCTGTGCGGCCGTGCGGCCGCACTGAGGGGTGTAGCAAGGAGGCTTGCTGCCCATTCCCCGCCGGGCCGGTGGCGGCGTTGGTGGCAGGCGATGGAGCACAATGGGGTGGCCTGCCGACGGGAGTCGTCTGGGCAACGCGGGCGGCGAGGGCGGCCCGGCACTTTGCGCGAGCTCGGCGAGCGTCCGCCATGGAGGTGATGAAGCGACGGGACGCAGAGCGAAGGAAGGAAATTTTCGGCGCACCAAATGTCGGATCTCTGGTTCCGGAAAAACCCTCAAGGTTTGAACACTAGGGTGCGCACAAAGATCCCCCCTACCAACTCACACCCTCAACCTTGCCACGATCTCAAAGGCAAGCTCGACGAACTCGCAACATAAGAGACACAAGATTTATACTGGTTCGGGCCACCGTTGTGGTGTAATACCCTACTCCAATGCGGTGTGGTGGATTGCCTATTGTGCTGAGGATGAACAGTACAAGGGGAAGAACAGCCTCCTGAGGTGAGGTGTGCTTGTGCTTGGTGGGTGTGAGGATGGGTTGGATCTAGTTCAAGATGAGATGGCTGAGGCTCCGTCTCCCCTTTCCTCCTACTGTGGCGGCTAATCCTATTTATAGATGCCCTGGTTCTCTACCCAAATATTGAGCGGGAAGGGAGCCAACAACGGCCAATTTGAAAGGGGACATCTAGTACAAGTTATCCTGACAAAAGCAGTCTTCGCCTGCCAAAGGCTCTGGTGGTGACGCCGCCTTGGGCTCCATGGTGACCTCCATCTTGCCGTCCTGCTGGTCTTGGTCTCATTGCACCAATATGGAAACCTTTGCTTGACTTCTCGGTACTCCTCGCCTGTGCTTGCCTCCTTAACACCAAAGAGGAAAGAAGGACACTGTGTGCGCTGGTGCCTGCCTGGCGCCCGCCTGGTCTCGATCGTCATGGCTCATGTCATTGGAACCTCGCGAGGTTTGCCTGCCTTGATCTCTCCGCCCCTCGCGAGCCAGCCTGGTGAGGCCACTCCCGAGGAGGTCTTATGTCGTCCGCCTCGCGAGGATTGGCCCCTCGCGAGGGTCTTGCATGCTTGTTGGTGAAGATGGGTCGTATGGGCCCGCTTGCAGAGCCACGCCATGGGCCGCAGGCAGGCAAGTCTGGGGTCCCCTATTCCCAGAACGCCGACAAAGCTATCCTGACAAAATGTGTTCTTCGCCTACCAAAGGCTCTGGTGGTGACACCGTCGTGCGCTCCGTGGTGACCTCCGTCCTGCCGTCCTACCGGTCTTGGTCTTGTTGCACCAATATGGAAACCTTTGCCTGATGCCTCGACGCTCCTCGCCCGCGCTTGCCTCTTTAGCATCAAAGAGGAAACTGGCACCCTACGCCCGCTAGCGCCCGCCTAGCCTTGGTCGTCATGGCTCATGTCACGTGAACCTCGCGAGGTGCCCCTTGCATAGACATCTCCGCCCCTCGGGAGCTAGCCTAGGGAGGCTGCCCCCGAGGAGGTCTTAGCATCATCCGCCTCGCGAGGCTTGGCTCCTCGCGAGGGTCTTGAATGGTTGCTGATGAAGATGGGTCGTACTAGGCCGCTGGTGGAGCCACACCCTGGGCCGCAGGCAAGCAAGTCTGGGTACCCCCGTTCCCAGGACGCCGACACTTTCCTCCTCAGTGACAAGGTGGACCGTGGCGTAAAATTGAGCCACCATGTCCTCCTTGTTGAACTCCATGAGCTTGAGAATGTTCAACTAAGCACACATATCTAGTGCCTCTCCAATGTAAGCACGATCCTTCTCCAGAAATGAAATGTCGATGGAGCGAACATCAATATAGAGATTCTTCTTTGCTTTGAGCACATCAAAGTAGACAGACCACTAAAACCGGTTCCAGAAAGGACGATTGACAAGAGCTGGATCTTGATCTTGATTATATGGTTTGTGGCGATGAGCGGCACATAATTCCTTAGCAGTCATCTCTGTCATAGACTTGGGCTTCGTCTTGGGCTTCTTTACAACGCTCTTAGAGTGCGGTTTGGGCTGAGGTGGAGGAACACTTGAAGAAACAACCGCTGCCTCAGAAGTGCGATAGCGCTTTGATCCTCCGGGACGCCCGGGGTTGATACGACGAACGGGGGGCTCCAAAGTGCCGTCACCATGAACCACACAAACACCGGCAAAGAAAACCAACAAAGCGAGCATAAGCCAGCAGAAAAAGCAACGTGAATCAACATTTGGTAAGAGAGCAATGGAGGCCAGCACCCCGAGCGGTAGTACCATTCCCAGCTAGCGGTAGTACCACCCAGAGCGGTAGTACCGCTCCAGGGGAGCAGTAGTACCGCCCGAGGCGGAGGACAATGGTCATGCCACATCCGCTACAAGATCCGGTACTACCAAAGGTGCCAAATTCAAAAATACTCCTACCAAACATCAATCCAACTAGTCTAGCAGCCTTCAACTTCCTACTCAAGCCTTGATTTGGCCAAAAATCGATACATGCTAAGACTATTGCCCCAAAAGCCTAGATCTGAAAATAGAAGCAACGAGGAGAAGAACGGGGGCAATACCAGCATCCATGGCAAGAGGAAGGGGTGGGGATCGATTCCACCGAATGGAAATGCGAAGGACAGCCCGGAGAAGGCGGCCCGGTGGCGGCCTCCCACAACGAGTTCGTCGCTGGAGCGAGAGGAACAGACAGGGAGAGAACATGAATGGGTATGGGGGAGTGAAAACTCCCCCTGCCCAATTCAATAACCCCCAGTCCCGCCCCGCAGCGGTAGTACCACTCCGGCGGGCGGTAGTACCGCTTGATGCCACTCAGCGATAGTACCACCCGTCCACATCGGTAGTACCTGATACATCTCCAACATATCTACAATGTTTGATTGTTCCATGCTATTATATTATCTGTTTTGAATGTTTTATATGCATTAATATGCTATTTTATATGATTTTTGGGACTAACCTATTAACCTAGATCCCAGTGCCAGTTTCTATTTTTTCCTTGTTTTAGAGTTTCACGGAAAAGGAATACCAAATGGAGTCCAAACGGAATAAAACTTTAGCGATGATCTTTCTTGGACCAGAAGACACCCAGGAGACTCGGAGTGCAAGTCGAAAGAGCCACGAGGCGGCCACTAGGGTGGAGGGCTCGCCCATGGGGGTGGGGCGCGCCCCTCAACCTTGTGGGCCCCTCGGTGGCCTCCTAACCTAGATCTTCCTCCTATATATACTCTTATACCCCAAAAACTTCCAGGGGAACCACAAAAGCACTTTTTCACCACCGCAACCTTATGTACCCGTGAGATCCCATCTTGGGGCCTTCTTTGGCATCCTGTCGAAGGGGCATTCGATCACGGAGGGCTTCTACATCAACACCATTGCCTCTCCGATGAAGCGTGAGTAGTTTACCACATACCTACGTGTCCATAGCTAGTAGCTAGATGACTTTCTCTCTCTCTCTCTTTGATTCTCAATACCATGTTCTCCTCGATGTTCTTGGAGATCTATTCGATGTAATACTCTTTTGCGGTGTGTGTTTGCCGAGATCCGATGGATTATGGATTTATGATCAGCTTATCTATGAATATTATTTGAATCTCCTCTGAATTCTTTTATGCGTGATTTGATATCTTTGCAAGTCTCTTCGAACTATTGATTTGGTTTGGCCAACTAGATTGGTTTTTCTTGCAACGGGAGAAGTGCTTAGCTTTGGGTTCAATCTTGCGGTGCTTGACCCTAGTGACAGAAGGAGAACCAACACGTATTGTATTGTTGCCATCGAGGATAACAAGATGGGGTTTTCATCATATTGCTTGAGTTAATCCCGCTACATCATGTCATCTTACTTAATGCGTTACTCTATTCTGATGAACTTAATACTCTAGATGCAGGTAGAAGTCGGTCGATGTGTGGAGTAATAGTAGTAGATGCAGAATCGTTTCGGTCTACTTGACACAAACGTGATGCCTATATTCATGATCATTGCCTTACATATCGTCATAACTTTGCGCTTTTCTATCAATTGCTCGGCAGTAATTTGTTCACCCAACGTAATAATTCCTTTCTTGAGAGAAGCCTCTAGTGAAACCTATGGCCCCCGGGTCTATTTTCCATCATAGAAGCTTCCGATCTACAATTCTAGTTTCCTCTTTACTTTCTATTGCAATCTTTTACTTTCCTTTCCATAAAACAAAAATATTACTTTACCGTTTATCCATCTCTGTCAGATCTCACTTTGCGAATAACCGTGAAGGGATAGACAACCCCTTTGTCGCGTTGGTTGCAAGTTGGTGTTTGTTTGTGCAGGTATTCGGTGGCTTGTCACGTTGTCTCCTACTGGATTGATACCTTGGTTCTCCAACTGAGGGAAATACTTATGCTACTTTGCTGCATCACCCTTTCCTCTTCAAGGGAATAACCAACGCAAGCTCAAGAGGTAGAAACAAGGATTTTTGGCGCCGTTGCCGGGGAGATCTATGCCAAGCTGAGACATACCAAGTACCCGTCATGAACTCTCATCTCTCGCATTACATTATTCGCCATTCGCCTCTCGTTTTCTTCTCCCCCACTTCTAAAATGATTTTTGAAAAGATTTGCCTTTTTCTTTGCCCTTCTTCTGTTTGTCTTTTCATTTGCCTTGATGTCTTATTTGGCTTGTTTGCTCGTTTGGTTGGAATAATTGTGTATTTATTGCAAATCACAGAACCTAAGATCTATGGATCCTCATCCGCTTGCCAATCTTTTTAAGAGATCCAATTATGATGAACCAATTGCTAGTGAGTTTTGTGCACTAGATTATCTTTATGAAATTTTGCTTGAAATTTGTGAATCTGAAAATTGTGATGAAGTACTTTATGAAGTGATTCACGGTAGATCATTGAATAAAAAGCATGATTGTAATGATGTTGTTATAAATTATTTTAGTGTCAATTGTGCTAATAATATGCAAAACCCTAAGCTTGGGGATGCTAGTTTTGCTATGTCCACTACTTGTTGCAATGATCATGATTGGGGTGATTCTTCTTATGATCTTGAAAATTTATTTAAGCCCCATGATGAATATGAGATTGATAATAGTGTTTACAATAATATTAAAAGTGGGTTTGGAAGAGTGTCAACTTTAGATCCAACATATTTGGAGAATGTTCAATCTTATGAAATTTTTGATAATAGTGGGTTTGGAGAGGTCATGACTTTAGTTAATGTTAATCCCACTATTTTGGAAGAGTGTCAACTTTGCATGCATATGGATCATGTTGAGAATATGTTATGTGATAGCTATATTGTTCAATTTTCTTATGATCCTACATGTAATTATTATGAGAGAGGAAAATATGATTGTCGAAATTTTCATGTACCAAATTACCTCTCTTCATGTTGAGATAGCTATCGTCTCTTTCTTTTTCCTTGCGTATGCTAGTTTTTGCTTGCCTTGATAATTTGTTTGCTTATAAATTCCTATGCATAGGAAATATGTCAGACTTAGATGTGTTTGTCACGTGTTTTACGATGCTCTCTTTGCGCTTCAATTCTTGTATTTCATGTGAGCATCATTGAAATCTCAATGCCTAGCTAAAAGGCTTTAAAGAAAAGCGCTTGTTAGGAGACAACCCAATATCTATCCTTGCTATTTTGCAATAAATATTTGATCTAGCCTCTGGTTAGATGTGGTTTTGTGTTTTAGTTAGTGTTTGTGCCAAGTAAGACCTTTGGGATAGCTTACAGTGATAGTTGATTTGATCTTGCTGAAAAACAGAAACGTTTGCGCCCATGAGATTAGTTTTAATTTTTTACAAAAGCAAGAGAAAATACTGATTCTTTTTGAAGAGGGTTAACAAAAAAATTTCCTAGGACTTCCTAATTTCTCGGGATTTTTGGAGTTACATAAGTATACGAAATATCCATATTTCTACAAACTGTTCTGTTTTTGACAGATTCTATTTTTCATGTGTTGTTTGCTTATTTTGATGCATCTATAGCTAATATGGAGGGCTATGAACCATGGAAAAGTTGGAATACAGTAGATATTACACCAATATAAATAAATAATGAGTCCATAACAGTACCAAAAGTGGTGATTTATTTTCTTATACTAATGGAGCTTGCGAGATTTTCTATTGGAGTTTTGTGTTGTGAAGTTTTCAAGTTTTGGGTAAGGATTTGATGGAATATGGAATAAGGAGTGGCAAGAGCCTAAGCTTAGGGATGCCCAAGGCACCCCAAGGTAATATTCAAGGATGTAAAAAATCCTAAGCTTGGGGATGCCCCGGGAAGGCATCCCCTCTTTCGTCTTCGTCTATCGGTAACTTTACTTGAGGCTATATTTTTATTCACCACATGACATGTTTTTTGCTTGAAGCGTCTTGTATGATTTGAGTCTTTGCTTTTTAGTTTGACACAATCATCCTTGCTGTTCATACCTTTTGGGAGAGACACGCATGAATCGTGATTTATTAGAATACTCTATGTGCTTCACTTATATCTTTTGAGCTAAGCAATTTTGCTCTAGTGCTTCACTTATATCTTTTTAGAGCACGGCGGTGGTTTTATTTTATAAAAATTGATGAACTCTCGTACTTCACTTATATTATTTTGAGAGTCCTTAGAACAGAATGGTAATTTGCTTTGGTTATAAAATTAGTCCTAATATGATAGGCATCCAAGAGGGATATAATAAAAACTTTCATATAAAGTGCATTGAATACTATGAGAAGTTTGATTCCTTACGATTTTTTTTGAGATATGAAGATGGTGATATTAGAGTTATGCTAATAAGTAGTTGTGAATTTGAGAAATACTTGTGTTAAAGTTTGTGAGTCTCGTAGCATGCACATATGGTGAACCGTTATGTGATGAAGTCGGAGAATGACTTATTTATTGACTGTCTTCCTTATGAGTGGCAGTCGGGGATGAGCGATGGTCTTTTCCTACCAATCTACCCCCCTAGGAGCATGCGCGTAGTACTTTATTTCGATGACTAATAGGTTTTTGGAATAAGTATGTGAGTTCTTTATGACTAATGTTGAGTCCATGGATTATACGCACTCTCACATTTCCGCCATTGCTAGCCTCTCTAGTACCACGCAACTTTCTCCCTTGCTAGCCTCTCTATTTGTGGCAAAGCCACCTTTCATCATTTTTTATACATGTCGCTCTTGATTCACTACACATCCCGGTACACCGCCGGAGGCATTCACATAGAGTCATATTTTGTTCTAAGTATCGAGTTGTAAGTAAATAAAATTGTGATGATCTTCATTATTAGAGCATTGTCCCATGTGAGGAAAGGATGATGGAGACTACGATTCCCCCACAAGTCGGGATGAGACTCCGGACGAAAAAAAAGAGGCCAAAAAATGAGAGAATGCCCAAATAAAAAATGAGAGAAAAGAGAGAAGGGACAATGTTACTATCCTTTTACCACACTTTTGCTTCAAAGTAGCACCATGATCTTCATGATAAATAGTCTCCTATGAAATCACTTTCATATACTAGTGGGAATTTTCATTATAGAACTTGGCTTGTATATTCCAATGATGGGCTTCCTCAAAATGCCCTAGGTCTTTGTGAGCAAGAGAGTTGGATGCACACCCACTTAGTTTTCTTTTTGAGCTTTCATAAACTTATAGCTCTATTGCATCTGTTGCATGGCAATCCCTACTCACTCACATGGATATCTATTAATGGGCAACTCCATAGCCCGTAGATACACCTAGTTGATGTGAGACTATCTCCTTCTTTTTGTCTTCTCCACAACCACCGTCTATTCCACCTATAGTGCTATATCCATGGCGTACGCTCATGTATTGCATGAAAGTTGAAAAGGTTTGAGAACATCAAAAGTATGAAACAATTGCTTGGCTTGTCATCAGGGTTATGCATGATTTAAATATTTTATGTGATGAAGATGGAGCATAGCAAGACTATATGATTTTATAGGGATAAGCTTTCTTTGGCCATGTTATTTTGAGAAGACATAAATATTTTGTTAGTATGCTTGAAGTATTATTGTTTTTCTGTCAATATTAAAATTTTGTTTTGAATCTTACGGATCTGAACATTCATGACACAATAAAGAGAATTACATGGATAAATATGTTAGGTAGCATTCCACATCAAAAAAATCTATTTTTATCATTTACCTACTCGAGGACGAGCATGAATTAAGATTGGGGATGCTTGATACATCTCCAACGTATCTATAATTTTGTAGAAAATATGCCCTAGAGGCAATAATAAAGTTGTTATTTATATTTCCTTATATCATGATAAATGTTTATTATTCATGCTAAAATTGTATTAACCGGAAACTTGATACATGTGTGAATACATAGACAAAACAAAGTGTCCCTAGTATGCCTCTACTTGACTAGCTCGTTAATCAAAGATGGTTAAGTTTCCTAACAATAGACACGTGTTGTCATTTGATGAATGGGATCACATCATTAGAGAATGATGTGATTGACAAGACACATCCATTAGCTTAGCATAATGATCATTAAGTTTTATTGTTATTGCTTTCTTCATGACTTATACATATTCCTCTAACTATGAGATTATGCAACTCCCAAATACTGGAGGAACATTTTGTGTGCTATCAAACGTCACAACATAATTGGGTGATTATAAAGATGCTCTATAGGTGTCGCAGAAGGTGTTTGTTGGGTTGGCATAGATTGAGATTAGGATTTGTCACTCCGAGTATTGGAGAGGTATCTCTGGGCCCTCTCGGTAATGCACATCACTATAAGCCTTGCAAGCAATGTGACTAAAGAGTTAGTTGCGGGATGATGCATTACGGAATGAGTAAAGAGACTTGCCGGTAACGATATTGAACTAGGTATAATGATACCAACGATCGAATCTCGGGCAAGTAACATACCGATGACAAAGGGAATAACATATGTTATTATTGCGGTTTGACTGATAAACATCTTCGTAGAATATGTAGGAACCAATATGAGCATTCAGGTTCCACTGTTGGTTATTGACCGCGGATGTGTCTCGCTCATGTCTCCATAGTTCTTGAACCCCTAGGGTCCGCACGCGTAACATTCGATAACGATCTGTATTATGAGTTATGTGTTTTGGTGACCAAAGTTTGTTCAGAGTCCCGGATGAGATCACGGTCATGACGAGGAGTCTCGAAATGGTCGAGAGATAAAGATTGATATATTTGTTGGATTTCGGGTTCCGGCAAAACTCTTGAGGTTCGAACACTGGGGTGCACATGAAGATCTCTCCCCGTCCTTAGCTCACGCACTCTTCGATCTCACAGCCTAGCTCGATGAACCCAAAGAACACGAGGCACAAGATTTATACTAGTTCGGGCCACCGTTGTGGTGTAATACCCTACTCCAGTGTGGTGTGGTGGATTGCCTCTTGGGCTGATGATGAACAGTTACAAGTGAAGAACAGCCTCCTGAGGAGAGGTGTTCTTGTGCGTGGTGAACTTGTGTGGCTCGGGATTATCTGGTCTCTCTCCCCCCTTGGTGGTGGCTAGTCCTATTTATATAGGCCCTGGTCCTCTTACCAAATAATGAGCGGGAATGGATCCCACAACGGCCAAATTTGAAGGGAGACAACTAGTACAAGCTGTCCTGACAAAAGTGGTCTTCGCCTGCCAAAGGCTCTAGTGGTGACGCTGCCTTGGGCTCTACGGTGACCTCCGTCTTGCCGTCTTGCTGGTCTTGGTCTTGTTTCACCATATGGAAACCTTTGGTTGATGCCTCGGGACTCGTCGCATGCGCTTACCCCTTTAGCACCAAAGAGGAAACTAGGACACTGCCTGGCGCCCGCCTGGTTCCGGTCGTCATGGCTTGCGTCACAGGAAACTCGCGTGGTGCCCCTCGCCTTGATCTCTCTGCCCCTCGCGAGCCATCCTGGTGATGCCGCCCCTGAGGAGGTCTTGCGTAGTACGCCTCGCGAGGCTTGGCCCCTCGCGAGGGTCTTGAATGTTTGCTTGTGAAGATGGGTCGTACGGGGCCGTCGGTGGAGCCACGCTGTGGGCCGCAGGCAGGCAAGTCTAGGACCCCCGTTCCCAGAACGCCGAGAGTAGCCCCCGGGCCCAAGGCGCGCTCGGGCTTGGCTTCGAGGCGCAGGTCACCCGCGACTGGGGGGCAGTCGTGAGTCCCTGGAATTTGGCGATGAAGCGGCTGCGCATCTCATCCCAGGAGGAAATCGAGCCTGGGGGTAGGTTCAGGAGCCATGAGCTGGCACCGTCCTTGAGATCCATGGGAAACCAGTTCGCCATGACTTTTTTGTTGCCATTGGCCACCTTGATGCTCAGCTCGTAGAGCGGCAAAAACTCTGCAGGGTTGGGGGTGTCGTCGTAGAGAGGATGCAGATCCCGCTTGAACTTGCCCGGCCAGACGACGCTACACAGCTCAGGAGTGAAGGCACGGCAGCCCGCCGTGGCCATCGGGGCCCGTCGTGGAGGTGGAGCTTGACCTTGGTGTCCCCGTGCCGCCACGGCAAGTGGCACATGGCCCTGCCGCAGCAAGCGATCCAGACGCGGTGGTGCTGGAAGCGGTGGAGCATCTTCTTGCGGACGAGGAACCTCCTGGCAACATCTTTCTTCGTGCGCGGGCACACGGCGCGCCGGATCACGCCGTTGTGCCGCGCATCTTGGAGCGAGGACGCCG
>NC_041382.1:454333106-454360999 GCF_002162155.2 Triticum dicoccoides | reverse complement strand
CGTGCCTCGGCGCGTGAGCGCCATCTTGGTGCTGAGGGGGTGGAGGTGCTCCGTGAGCCACATCGCCCGCAGCCAGGGCGGGCAAGGCAGCGAGAGGGATGGCGCCGGAGAGCCCCCTGTGGCGGTGACGAGCTCGGCGATGCAGTCCAACCAATCCTCATAGAGGTCGTCGGCCGGGCGGTAGCGCAGGAGCTCGTGTGTCATGAGCAACGCGGCCTGCGCGTCCGTGGGGGCGCGGCGTGCATGAGACGATGAGACGGCCGGAGTCAACGACGAAGTGGCGGTGCGACCATCTCGCCGCACAGAGTGGTGCAGTGAAGAGGCTTGCTGCTCGTTCGCCGCCGGGCCGGTGGCAGCTTTGGCGGCGGGTGATGGAGAACAGCGGGGAGGTCCGCCGACAGGGGCGGTCAGAGCGACACGGGTGGCGAGAGCGGCCCGGCGCGTAGCGCGAGCCCGGTGAGCGTCGGCCATGAACTTCGCGAAGTGGTGAAGCGCGGATCGACAAAGGGGAAAGCTTCGACGCAGCCCTACCTGGCACGCCAAATGTCGGATTTCGAGTTCCGGCAAAACCCTTGAGGTTCGAACACTGGGGTGTGCATGAAGATCTCTCCCCCTCCCTAGCTCACGCACTCTCTGATCTCACAGCCCAGCTCGACGAACCCAAAGAACACGAGACACAAGATTTATACTGGTTCGGGCCACCATTGTGGTGTAATACCCTACTCAAGTGTGGTGTGGTGGATTGCCTCTTGGGCTGATGATGAATAGTTACAAGGGAAGAATAGACTCCTGAGGAGAGGTGTTCTTGTGTGTGGTGAACTTGTGTGGTTCGGGATGATCTGGTCTCTCTCCCCCCCTTGGTGGTGGCTAGTCCTATCTATATAGGCCCTGGTCCTCTTCCCAAATATTGAGCGGGAAGGGTCCCACAAAAGCCAAATTCAAAGGGAGGCAACTAGTACAAGCTATCTTGACAAAAGTGGTCTTCGCCTGCCAAAGGCTCTGGTAGTGACCCCGCCTTGGGCTCCATGGTGACCTCCGTCTTACCGTCCTGCTGGTCTTGGTCTTGTTGCACCGATATGGAAACCTTTTCCTAATGCCTCGGGACTCCTCGCCTGCGCTTGTCCCTTTAGCACCAAAGAGAAAACGAGGACACTGCACGCGCTGGCACCCACCTGGTTCCGGTCGTCATGGCTTGCATCAAAGGAACCTCACGAGGTGCCCCTCACCTTGATCACTCCGCCCCTCGCGAGCCAGCCTGGTGAGGCCGCCCCTAAGGAGGTCTTGCATAGTCCGCCTCGCGAGGCTTGGCCCCTCGCGAAGGTCTTGAATGTTTGCTAGTGAAGATGGGTTGTACGGGGCCGTCGGTGCAGCCACGCTATGGGCCTTAGGCAGGCAAGTCTAGGGACCCCCGTTCCCAGAACGCCGACAATATTCGATGATGATATTCGGACACCGAAATGGTTCGGTTATTTTTCAGATAACCGAGGTGTTACTGGAACCCCCGGGGAAGTATTGGGCCTACATGGGCCATAGGAGAGAGGGGAGGCAGCCTACAAGGGGTAGCCACGCCCCCCTCCCATAGGGAGTCCGAATTGGAGTAGGGGAGGGTGTGCGCCCCCCTTTCCTTCTCCTCTTCCCTCTCCCTTCCCTCTTTCCCCCTCCATGAGAAGGAAAAAAGGGGTGCCAAATCCTACTAGGAGTGGAGTCCTAGTAGGACTCCCTCCCTTGGGGCGCCCCTGGTGGCTGGCCTCCTCCTCTCCCTCCTTTATATTTGTGGGCAGGGCACCCCTTGGAGACACACCAACTGTTCCAAGCCATGTGCAGCGTCTCTCTCCACGGTTTACTCCTACGGTCATATTCACATAGTGCTTAGGCGAAGCCCTGCACGGATCACATCACCATCACCGTCACCACGCCTCGTGTTGATGAAACTCTCCCTCAACCCTCTGCTGGATCAAGAGTTTGAGGGACGTCATTGAGCTAAACGTGTGCTGAACTCGGAGGTGTCGTACATTCGGTACTTGATCAGTTGGATCGCGAAGACGTTCGACTACATCAACCACGTTAACCTAACGCTTCCTCTTTCGGTCTATGAGGGTACGTGGACACACTCTCCCCCTCTTGTTGCTATGCATCTCCTAGATAGATCTTGCGTGATCGTAGGAATTTTTTTGAAATTGCATGCTATGTTCCCCAACAGTGGCATCCGAGCCAGGTCTATGCATAGATGATATGCACGAGTAGAACACAAAGAGTTGTGGGCGATAATAGTCATACTGCTTACCACCAATGTCTTATTTTGATTCAGCGGTATTGTTGGATGAAGCAGCCTGGGCCAACCTTACATGACCATGTTCATGGGACCGGTTCCACCGACAGACATGCAACTTGTTTTGCATAAAGGTGGCTGGCGGGTGTCTGTTTCTCCAACTTTAGTTGAATCGAATTTGACTACGGTCAGTCCTTGTTGAAGGTTAAAACAACACAGTTGATGAAAAATTGTTGTGGTTTTGATGCATTGGTAAGAACGGTTCTTGCTAGAAGCCCATAGAAGCCACATAAAAATTGCAACAACAATGTGGAGGACGTCTGTGGGAGTCCTGGATTAGGGGGTGTCCGGACAGCCGGATTATCTCCATTGGCCAGACTATTAGACTATGAAGATACAGGATTGAAGACTTCGTCTCGTGTCCGGATGGGACTCTACTTGGCATGGAAGGCAAGCTAGGAAATACAGATATGTGTATCTCCTTCTTTGTAACCGACCTTGTGTAACCCTAACCTCTCCGTGTCTATATAAACCCGAGGGTTTTAGTCCGTAGGACAACATACAATCATACCATAGGCTAGCTTCTAGGGTTTAGCCTCTCTGATCTTGTGGTAGATCTACTCTTGTACTACCCATATCATCAATATTAATCAAGCAGGACGTAGGGTTTTACCTCCATCAAGAGGGCCCGAACATGGGTAAAACATTGTGTCCCCTGCCTCCTGTTACCACCCGCCTTAGACGCATAGTTTGGGACCCCCTACCCGAGATCCGCCGGTTTTGACACCGACATTGGTGCTTTCATTGAGAGTTCCTCTGTGTCGTTGCCGTTAGGCTTGATGGCTCCTACTATCATCGATAGCGATGCAGTCCAGGGTTAGACTTTTCTCCCCAGACAGATCTTTGTGTTCGGCGGCTTTGGACTATGGGCAAATTCGCTTGGCCATCTGGAGCAGATTGAAAGTTTACGCCCCTGGCCACCAGGTCAGGTTTGGAAGCTTAAACTACACGGCCGATATCCGTGGAGACTTGATCTTCGACGGATTCAAGCCTCTGCCTTGTGCGTCACGCGGTCACGATGAGTACGATTTAGCTCTACCATCGGACAGTGTTCAGGAGATCGCACAGGCAGCCGCTTCGACCCTCAATTCGGAGCCAGTTGCGCCGTCCATGGACGGGTGGATGGACCCTGCCACGGAGGCCTTACCCTCAGCGGTGATCGAGCCAAACATCGACCTTACCTTGCATGAGAGCCGTGTTGTTAAACTGTCGGATCCTTCTTCGGCCACGGACTCCGAGCCGCCTGCGCCCGTTCCTATCGAATTCGATTGGGCGCCGATCATGGAGTTTACCTCCGCGGATATTTTTCAGCACTCGCCCTTTGGCGACATACTGAACTCATTAAGGTCTCTCTCCTTGTCAGGAGGATCCTAGCCGAACTATGTCCGGCAGGACTGGGATGCGGACAACAAAGAAATTCGCAGCCCACCCACCACCCACTTAGTAGCCACTGTCGATGACTTAACCGACATGCTCGACTTCGACTCCGAAGACATCGACTTTATGGACGACGATGTGGGAGACGAAGAGGAACCACTGCCCACAGGGCACTGGACAGCCACCTCATCATACGATATATACATGGTGGATACACCCAAAGAAGGCAATGGCGACGAGATAGCGGAGGATGACCCCTCCAAGAAGCAACCCAAGCGCCGATGTCAGCACGCCGCTCTAAGTCCCACCAAAGGAAAAGTGGTTATAACGGCACACGAGATAATAACACTCCGGATAGTGCCGACGACAACAACAATCCCCTCCAGCAAGATTTAGAGCAGGAGGATGGAGGAGCCAGCCCTCCCGAGAGAGCGGCAGATGGAGAGGCGGAGGATGATAATTACATGCCCCCCTCCGAAGACGAGGCAAGCCTCAGCAACGACGAATTCGTCGTGCCAGAGGATCCCGTCGAACAAGAGCGCTTCAAACGCCGGCTTATAGCCACGACAAATAGCCTTAAGAAAAAGCAGCAGCGGCTTCAAGCTGATCAAGATCTGCTAGCTGACAGATGGACTGAAGTCCTCACGGCCGAGGAATATAAACTCGAGCGCCCCTCCAAGAGTTACCCAAAATGCAGGTTGCTACCCCGACTAGAGGAAGAAGCGTATGACGCGGCTGATCGGGCACCTCGTGGCCGCGATAGAGAGGCATTCCAGCCAAAAACTCAGCCTGCACCCCAACGCCATTCAAACAAATAGGCATGGGGAGATATGCCAGACCTGCGAGACATATTGGAGGACAAAGAAAAGCATGCAAGATCAATCTACGGATCACGAGGGCGCGCCACTATGCGAGACAATAAACGTCACACCGGATACAGTAAAAGTAAATCCGGCCGAGCCGAACACAGCGGGCAAGACCCATTTGAGCTGCGTCGCGATATAGCCCAATACAGAGGCGCCACACACCCCTTATGCTTCACAGATGAAGTAATGGATCATCAAATCCTATAAGGTTTCAAACCTGTAAATATTGAATCATACGACAGCACAACAGATCCCGCGGTATGGATCGACGATTTCCTCCTCCACATCCACATGGCCCGCGGTGATGACTTACACGCCATCAAATACCTCCCACTAAAGCTCAAGGGACCAGCGCAGCATTGGCTTAACAACTTGCCAGCAGAGTCCATTAACTGTTGGGAAGATCTGGAAGCCGCATTCCTCGACAACTTTCAGGGCACTTATGTGCGGCCACCAGATGTCGATGACTTGAGCTACATAATTCAGCAGCCAGAAGAATCAGCCAGGCAATTCTGGACTCGGTTCCTAAAAAAGAAAAATCAAATCGTCGACTGTCTGGATGCAGAGGGCCTAGCGGCTTTCAAACACAACATCCGCGACGAATGGCTAGCCCGGCACCTTGGTCAGGAAAACCCGAAATCTATGGCAGCCCTCACGACACTCATGACCCGCTTTTATGCGGGAGAAGACAGCTGGCTGGCTCGCAGTAATAACATATCAAAGAACCATGGTACTTCGGATACCAAGGACGGCAATAGTAGGTCACGTCGCAACAAACATAAGCGCCACATTAACAGCAACAATACCGAGGATACGGCAGTCGATGCCGGATTCAAAGGCTCTAAACTCAGTCAGCGGAAAAAGTCATTCAAACAAAGTACGCCGGGCCCGTCCAGCTTGGACCGTATACTCGATCACTCGTGTCAAATACACAGCACCCCAGACAAGCCAGCCAATCACACCAACAGGGATTGTTGGGTGTTCAAGCAGGCCGGCAAGTTAATTGCCGAAAACAAGGACAAGGGGCCACATAGCGATGATGAGGAGGAGCCCCGGCAGCCACACACCAGAGGACAGAAGAGGTTTCCCCCACAAGTGCGGACGGTGAACATGATATACCCAACCCACATCCCCAAGAGGGAGCGGAAACGTGCGCTCAGGGACGTATATGCGTTGGAGCCAGTCGCCCCAAAGTTCAATCCATGGTCCTCCTATCCGATCACTTTTGATCGCATGGACCATCCCACTAGTATCCGACATGGCGGATTCGCCACACTGGTTCTGGACCCAATCACTGACGGATTTCACCTCACTCGAGTCCTTATGGATGGCGGCAGCAGCCTGAACCTGCTTTATCAGGACACAGTGCGCAAAATGGGTATAGACCCCTCAAGAATCAAACCCACAAAAACGACCTTTAAAGGCATCATTCCAGGCGTAGAGGCCCATTGCACAGGCTCAATTACACTGGAAGTGGTCTTCGGATCCCCGGATAACTTCCGAAGCGAAGAGTTAATCTTCGATATAGTCCCGTTCCGCAGTGGTTACCATGCACTGCTCGGGCGAACCGCATTTGTGAGATTCAATGCGGTACCGCATTATGCATACCTCAAGCTCAAGATGCCAGGACCTCACAGGGTTATTACAGTCAATGGAAACACAGAGCGCTCTCTCCGAACGGAGGAGCACACCACGGCCCTCGTAGCAGAAGCGCAAAGCAGCCTCTCAAGGCAATCCACCAGTTCGGCGTTTCAAGACCCGGACACCTTCAAGCGCGCTCGGAGCAATCGACAACTAGACCGCCTGTCGCGATCTGAGCTCGCGTAGCAATGTGGCCCCCACCCCAGTCCTAGCCAAACGGTGAAACTCGTGCCACGCGTACATAATTACGCATTAAAAATACCATGGGCATAGGTGGGGAGGGGGGCACAACTGCAACACGCCCCAAGACGCGGCTTAAACCGCACTGGTTGCTTCCCGTTTGGTTATTTTTCTCCTTTTCAAGACCTTAATCTCCGGAAACCCTACCCGGCAGCACTATTGCCGAACATATGATGCAGCAACCAAGGAGGCAGAAAGCTATATCACACCACGGAATTCCCAGGTGGATTACAATAACGATCGAAATATTTGATTTAATACTATTCCTCAGCTTGCCCGTGGAAGGGACATAGTCCTACTCTTTGCTTATCGCACCATCTGTATCATTCTTCTTTAAACGCACCTTTTTGAATAAACAATGCATAACATTACGACTATTATTGCAATCTTGTTATACATATATGTGTTCATTAACGACGCCTTGCAACCGTACACTTTGGTACGGCCGGTACACCAGGGGCTTACGTACCCCACAATATGGTGTGAAAAGTCTGAACACTTTCACAAGTGCGGCACCCCGAACTTATAGCATTATATGCATCAGCTCCAAATCATGTCTTTGGTCAAATGTTGGGTTTGCCCGGCTCCTATGTTTTGGTACCTTACGTTCCGCTCTATCGGCTAAGGTAGCGCTAGGAGAACTATTGCGATTGTGCCCCGGTTCTGCTGGGCTAAGCACCTCAGTAGAGAAAGCTAAAACTGACTGTCATGATAAGGCGAGAGACTGGTCGCTGCTCAGCGAGGTTTTCGAGTCCCTAAAGACTTATGCCGCTTAGAGCGAGGAGGCGGCCCATTCCGGCTTAAAGGCGTGTATCGCGCCCCGAATTCAGCCTTTCGACTACCAGGGGCTTTGCCGAAATTTAAAATTATAGAATTCTATGGCTAAGTGAGAGTGATAAAGCATTATTAGTCCGGTTGCCTTGTTCGTTGTGCTGAGCACCTCCCTCGAAGGACCCAAACATGGGAACAAGAGTGCTCAGGTTTATCCCGAACACCCCAGCACTCATGGCATGGGGGCAGAAGCCGAGGACTAGCCATCTCTCAGATTGGATAAACAGCCAAACAGAAGGTAATATTTTAAATTCACACAAGCGTTGCATAGCGCATATGAAACAAGTTTTCATCATACAGGATCACACAAGCAAGTTTACTCAAATATTACATCCTTTGAACATTCGTCCGCCACAAGGCGGGCACCCTTCAAGACACCCTCATAATAAAATTTTGGGGGTGCGATGCTCCTTGCCCTGCGGCGGCCCTTCCTTGATCAGCTTCACGGCGTCTAGCTTGGCCCACTGCACCTTCACACGGGCGAAAGCCCGGCATGCACCTTCGATGCAGACGGACCGCTTGACGACCTCCAGCCATGGGAAGGCATCCACAAGCCGCCTCACCAGGCCGAAGTAGCTGTTCGGAAGGGCGTCGCCAGGGCACAGCCGGACTATAATGCTCTTCATGGCCTGTTCGGCCGCCTTGTGTAGCTCGACCAGCTGCTTTAGCTGGTCACTCAGAGGCATCCGGTGTTCGGTCCCAGTATACTAAGACCAGAACAGCTTCTCCGTTGAGCTTCCCTCCTCGGCCTGGTAAAACTGTGCGGCATCCGACACGCTGCGGGGCAAATCTGCGAATGCTCCTGGAGAGCTCCGAATTCGGGTAAGTAATCGATAATTTACTTTTACATGCTTGCTCTGCATATAGAATGCCTTACCCGCCGCTATCTTCTTCATTGCGTCGATCTCCTGGAGGGCCTTTTGGGCTTCGGCCTTGGCACTTTTTGCGCTCTCGAGGGCCGCGGCAAGCTCAGACTCTCACGTCTTCGAGTCAAGCTCCAACGCCTCATGCTTCGTCACGAGAGCCTGGAGCTCTTGCTGCACCTTGCCCACCCGAGCCTCTTGCTTTTCTCGCTCGGTGCGCTCCTTGGCCGCTTTATCTTCGGCCTCGGACATCACTTGCTTTAGGGTCGCCACTTCGGTCGTGGCCCCTGGCAAATTCACGATGATCCTGTCATTTTGCAATCACACTCTTTTTATACATATCCACAGACTACGTACTACTTACCTTTGTTCTCCTCGAGCTGCCTCTTGGCAAGGCCGAGCTCGTCCTGGGACCCTTTAAGGTCCTGCTTCAGTATGGCGACCTCCGTAGTCAGTGCGGCAGACGCCAGCAACAAAGCCTGCATATGCATATTGACATACTCATATTAGACTCCTGTGATATTGTTTGATTCTCTGTTTAGCTTTTCTTTGTGAACACTGAACGAAGCATCAGGGGCTACTTTCTATGCGGTAATATTTTCCTATATTTTAAAAACTTACCTCAAAGCCTGTTAGAAGGCTGGCACAGGCTTCAGTCCATCCGCTCTTGGCGGACTGAACCTTCTGGATCACCGCACTCATGATAGTACGGTGCTCCTTGTCGATGGAAGCGCTGTGAAGCGCTTCCAGCAGATTGTCCGGCGCCTCTGGATGGACAGAGGTCACCGGTACAGGAGTCTCGCCCCTCTTAGAAGGAGGCCGCCTGCCCGAGTCCGGAACCACTAGAGGTTCTGGCGCGGTGTTCGGCGGAGGGCCAAACTCGGAGCTCTCAGGGGCCTTGTCCCCTCGGCTCCAGGAGTCCGGGAGGCCGCCTTGAGGTGCCTCCGGGACTGTCTCCCCTCGACTCGGTGCCTTGTGAGACAACACCTCGGCGTCGTCCGCAGGATGAGGGGAGGTGGCGGTCGGGACTGGATCGCTATCCATATCCGACGAGCCTAGGGAGCTGTCCGATGCTACATCAATACGGGCTCGGGGCGGCCTGCATAATCATATTTCGGTGTTAGGTGAAGTAGTGCGACAAAGGAATACTATGAGTTACTCTGGTATCCGAATACTTATGACTTCCCCAGGGGCTTGGCCCAGGCAGCCACTCGTCTTCGCCGTCGGCGGCGGTGGTAGAGCTGTCCAAAAGGAGAGTCCTCCCCTTCTTGGACCCTTCGGCCTCCCAGTTGGGGCAGCCTTCCTTTTCTTGTCTCCCCCGTCTGGAGGGGGAGCATCTTCTTCTGCCTCCTCGTCTTTGGGGGAGGACTATGCCATAGAGTCCTCGGACGGTGAGTCCGATGATGCCTGGCGTCGGGAACTCTTTCGGGTTCCCTTGGCCTTCTTGGTCTTCTCCGGCACCGTATAAGGAGCCGAAGTCAGCATCTTTGTCAGAAGAGCGTTTGTTGGGCCTTCGGGAAAAGGAGCCGGACAGTCGATCTGTCCGGCCGTCTCCTGCCAGTCCTGTCAAAGGTACGGGAGTTTAGATCCCGCATGGAGTCAATCTATGAAAAATAAGTATCATGTAAGAGGTAAAGCAGCTTACCGCACTAGCTTGGCGCTTCGCGCTGAATCCGCGATCCTGGGTAATGGGAGGGGGACCTCGGCGCTCTTGAACAGCACCCTCCAGGCATCTTCATGAGTTGTGTCGAAGAGCCTGTTCAGAGTTCAGTGCTGCGCCGGGTCGAACTCCCACAAGTTGAAGGCCCGTTGCTGGCACGGCAGGATCCGGCGGTGGAGCATGACCTGGACTATGTTGACAGGTTTGAGCATCTTGTTCACCATGTTTTGAATACATGTTTGGAGTCTGGTCAGCTCTCCTGAACTACCCCAGGACAAGCGCTTCTCTTGCCAGGAGGTAAGCCGTGTGGGGAAGCCAGATCGGAACTCGGGGGCCGCTGCCCATGTAGGGTCATGCGGCTCGGTGATGTAGAACCACCCCGATTGCCACCCCTTTATGGTCTCCACGAAGGAGCCCTCGAACCATGTGACGTTGGGCATCTTGCCCACCATGGCGCCTCCGCACTCCGCCTGGCGGCCGCTCACTACCTTCGGCTTGACATTGAAAGTCTTCAACCGTAAGCAGAAGTGGGGCTTGATGCGGAGGAAAGCCTCGCACACGACGATAAACGCCGAGATGTCGAGGATGAAGTTCGGGGCCAGATCGTGGAAATCCATGTCATAGTAGAACATGAGCCCCCGGACAAATGGGTGGAGAGGAAATCCCAGTCCGCGGAGGAAATGGGTGAGGAAAACTACCCTCTCATGGGGCCTGGGGGTGGGGATGAGCTGCCCCTCCTCTGGGAGCCGGTGCGCAATGTCATCAGGCAAGTATCCGGCTCTCCTCAGCTTCTTGACGTGTCCCTCCGTGACGGAGGAGACCATCCACCTGCCTCCCGCTCCGGACATGGTTGGAGAAGGTCGAGGTGGGAAATGCGAACTTGGGCGCTGGAGCTCGAGTGTGCGAAGGAGGATGAGCAAAGGAGGAAGAAGGCGTGGATGAGAAGGTAAATCCTTATCCCTTTGTATGGGCGCACGAAACTATGTGTCCCCACTAGCCTGGTAAAACTCGCTTCTCCCCCAAGCGCCGTAATCGATGGCACGGTTGGGTTACCCACACCCGTATTGATGAGAATCCTGTGATAAGGGGACACGATCTCTGCTTTGACAAGACGTGTCAAAAAACTGCCTCGCGCTATGTGCGGGGCTAGTTAAAGGAAACGGTTCGAATAATCACTGGGCCATGACATAATGTCGTGTTGCCAAAACAAGTCAGCAAATTGGATTTGTGGAAATATTATTCTCTCTACGGTGGTATGTGGAATTTATTTTGCAGGGTCGACACTATCCTTATGTTCAAATTGCTCCGTGGTATATTCGGAGGAGGAACCCTCCTTGCAATGTCGAAGACAGTACTGCGCGCCGGACTCATCATCATTGAAAGCCTGGTTCAGGGGCTACTGTGGGAGTCCTAGATTAGGGGGTCTCCGGACAGCCGGATTATCTCCATTGGCCGGACTGTTAGACTATGAAGATACAGGATTGAAGACTTCATCTCGTGTCCGGATAGGACTCTACTTGGCGTGGAAGGCAAGCTAGGCAATACGGATATGTGTATCTCCTTCTTTGTAACTGACTTGTGTAACCCAAACCTCTCCGGTGTCTATATAAACCGGAGGGTTTTAGTCCGTAGGACAACATACAATCATACCATAGGCTAGCTTCTAGGGTTTAGCCTCTCTGATCTCGTGGTAGATCTACTCTTGTACTACCCATATCATCAATATTAATCAAGCAGGACGTAGGGTTTAAGCTCCATCAAGAGGGCCTGAACCTCGGTAAAACATTGTGTCCCCTGCCTCCTGTTACCATCCGCCTTAGACACAAAGTTCGGGACCCCCTACCCGAGATCCACTGGTTTTGACACCGACAACGTCTAACTTGCTTTTGCAGGGCATGTTGTGATGTGATATGGTTAAGACATGATGTGATATAAGTTATTGTATGAGATGATCATGTTTTGTAAAAGTTATCGGCAACTGGTAGGAGCCTTATGGTTGTCGCTTTATTGTATGAAATGCAATCTCCATGTAATTAATTGGTTTGCTTTATCACTATGCGGTAGCCATAGTTGTAGAAGCAATAGTTGGCGAGACGACAACGATGCTACAATGGAGATCAAGGTGTCAAGCTGGTGACAATGGAGATCATGACGGTGTTTTGGAGATGGAGATCAAAGGCACAAGATGATGATGGCCATATCATGTCACATATTTTGATTGCATGTGATGTTTATCTTTAATGCATCTTATTTTGCTTAGTACGGCGGTATCATTATAATATGATCCCTCACTCAGTTTCAAGATATACGTGTTCTCCCTGAGTATGCATTGTTGCTACAGTTCGTCATGCCGAGACACCACGTGACGATCGGGTGTGATAAGCTCTACATTCACATACAACAGGTGTAAGACGATTTTGCACGTGGAGAATACTTAGGTTAAGCTGGACGAGCCTAGCATATACAGATATGGCCTCGGAACACTAAGACCAAAAGGTTGAACATGAATCATATAGTAGATATGATTAACATAGAGATTTTCACCATTGAAAACTACTCCATCTCACGTGATGATCGGACATGGTTTAGTTGATATGGATCACGTGATCATTGAGATGACTAGAGGGATGTCTATCTAAGTGGGAGTTCTTTAGTAATATGATTAAATTGAACTTAAATTTATCATGAACTTAGTCCTGATAGTTTTTTTTGCATATCCATGTTGTTGTAGATCAATGGCCCGTGCTACCGTTCCTTTGAATTTTAATGCGTTCCTAGAGAAAGCTAAGTTGAAAGATGATGGTAGCAACTACACAGACTGGCTCCGTAACTTGAGGATTATCCTCATTGCTGCACATAAGAATTACGTCCTAGAAGCACATCTAGGTGCAAGGCCTGCTGCAGGAGCAACTCCGGACGTTATGAACGCCTGGCAAGCTAAATCTCATGTCTACTCGATAGTTTAGTGTGCCATGCTTTACGGTTTAAAATCGGGACATCAAAGATGTTTTGAATGTCATGGAGCATATGAGATGTTCCAGGACTTGAAATTAATATTTCAAGCAAATGCCCAAGTTGAGAGATATGAAGTCTCCAAGAAGTTCTATAGCTGCAAAATGGAGGAGAACAATTCTGTCAGTGAACACATACTCAGAATGTCTGGGTACCATAACCACTTGACTCAGCTGGAGTTAATCTTCCGGATGATAGTGTCATTAACAGAGTTCTTCAATCACTGCCACCAAGCTATAAAGGCTTTGTGATGAACTATAATATGCAAGGGATGTAAAAGACAATTCCTGAGCTCTTCACAATGATTAAGGCTGCGGAGGTAGAAATCAAGAAGGAGCATCAAGTGTTGATGGTTAACAAGACCACTAGTTTAAAGAAAAAGGGCAAAGGGAAGAAGAGGAACTTCAAGAAGAATAGCAATCAAGTTTCTGCTCCCAGGAAGAAGCCCAAGTCTAGACCTAAGCCTGAAACTGAGTGCTTCTACTGCAAAGAGACTGATCACTGGAAGCGGAACTACCACAAGTATTTGGCAGATAAGAAGGATGGCAAGTGAAAGGTATATTTGATATACATGTTATTGATGTGTACCTTACTAATGCTCGTAGTAGTGCCTAGGTATTTGATACAGGTTCTGTTGCGCATATTTGCAACTCGAAACAGGGGCTACATATTAAACAAAGATTGGCTAATGACAAGGTGACGATGCGCGTCGAGAATGGTTCCAAGGTCGATGTGATCACCGTCGGCATGCTACCTCTACATCTACCTTCGGGATTAGTTCTAGACCTGAATAATTGTTATTTGGTGCCAGCGTTGAGCATGAACATTATATCTGGATCTTGTTTGATGTGAGACGCTTATTCATTTAAATCAGAGAATAATGGTTGTTATATTTATATGAGTAATATCTTTTATGGTCATGCACCCTTGATGAGTGGTCTATTTTTTTTGAATCTCGATCATAGTGATACACATATTCATAATATTGAAGCCAAAAGATGCAAAGTTAATAATGATAGTGCAACTTATTTGTGTCACTGCCATTTAGGTCATATTGGTGTAAAGTGCATGAAGAAACTCCATCTTGATGGGCTTTTGGAATCACTTGATGCTTGCGAACCATGCCTCATGGGCAAGATGACTAAGACTCCATTCTCCGGAACAATGGAGCGAGCCACTAACTTATTGGAAATAATACATACTGATGTATGCGGTCCGATGAGTGTTGAGGCTCGCGGTAGGTATCATTATTTTCTAACCTTCATAGATGATTTGAGCAGATATGGGTATATCTACTTAATGAAACATAAGTCTGAAACATTTGAAAAGTTCAAAGAATTTCTGAGTGAAGTGGAAAATCATCGTAACAAGAAAATAAAGTTTCTACGATCTGATTGTGGAGGTTAATATTCGAGTTACGAGTTTGGTCTTCATTTGAAACAATGTGGAATAGTTTCACAACTCACGCCACCTGGAACACCACAGCGTAATGGTGTCTCCAAACATTGTAACTTTACTTTATTAGATATGGTGCGATCTATGATGTCTCTTGCCGATTTACCACTATCGTTTTGGGGTTATGCTTTAGAGATGGCTACATTCATGTTAAAAAGGGCACCATCTAAATCAGTTGAGACGACACCATATGAATTGTGGTTTAGCAAGAAACCAAAGCTATCGTTTTTTAAAGTTTGGAGCTGCAGTGCTTATGTGAAAAAGCTTCAACCTGATAAGCTTGAACCCAAATCGGAGAAGTGCGTCTTCATAGGATGCCCAAAAGAAACTGTTGGGTACACCTTCTATCACAGATCCAAAGGCAAGATATTTGTTGCTAAGAATGGATCCTTTCTAGAGAAGGAGTTTCTATCAAAAGAAGTGATGGGAGGAAACTAGAACTTGATGAGGTAGTTGTACCTTCTCTCGAATTGGAAAGTGGTTCATCACATAAATCAGTTCAAGTGATGCCTATACCAATTATTGAGGAAGCTAATGATGATGATCATGAAACTTCAGATCAAGTTACTACCGATCCTCGTAGGTCAACCAGAGTATGTTCCGCAGTAGAGTGGTACGGTAATCCTGTTCTGGAAGTCATGTTACTAGACCATGACGAACCTACGAACTATGAGGAAGCGATGATGAGCCCAGATTCTGCGAAATGGCTTGAGGCCATGAAATCTGAGATGGGATCCATATACGAGAACAAAGTGTGGACTTTGGTTGACTTGCCCGATGATCGGCAAGCCAAGAAAATAAATGTATCTTCAAGAAGAAGACTAACGCTGATGGTAAGGTTACTGTCTACAAAGCTCGACTTGTTGCAAAAGGTTTTCGACAAGTTCAAGGAGTTAACTACGATGAGACCTTTTCACCTGCGGCGATACTTAAGTCTGTCCAAATCATGTTAGCAATTGCCACATTTATGATTATGAAATTTGGCAAATGGATGTAAAAACTGCATTCCTTAATGGATTTCTTAAAGAAGAGTTGTATATGATACAACCAGAAGGTTTTGTCAATCCTAAATGTGCTAACAAAGTGTGCAAGCTCCATCGATCCATTTATGGACTGGTGCAAGCCTCTTGGAGTTGGAATATATGCTTTGATAGTGTGATCAAAGCATATGGTTTTATACAGACTTTTGGAGAAGCATGTATTTACAAGAAAGTGAGTGGGAGCTCTGTGGCATTTATAATATTACATGTGGATGACATATTGTTGATTGGAAATAATACAAAATTTCTAGATAGCATAAAAGGATACTTGAATAAGAATTTTTCAATTAAAGACCTCGGTGAAGCTGCTTACATATTGGGCATCAAGATCTACAGGGATAGATCAAGACGCTTAATTGGAATTTCACAAAGCACATACCTTGATAAAGTTTTGAAGAAGTTCAAAATGGATCAGTCAAAGAAAGGGTTCTTGCCTGTGTTACAAGGTGTGAAGTTGAGTCAGACTCAATGCCCGACCAATGCAGAAGAGAGAAAGAAAATGAAAGCCATTCCCTATGCCTCGGCCATAGGTTCTATCATGTATGCAATGCTATGTACAAGACCTGATGTGTGCCTTGCTATAACTTCAGAAGGGAGGTACCAAAGTAATCCAGGAGTGGATCACTTGACAACGTTCAAGAACATCCTGAACTAACTAAAAAGGAATAAGGATATGTTTCTCATTTATGGAGGCGACAAAGTGCTTGTCGTAAATGGTTACATCAATGCAAGCTTTGACACTAATCCGGATGACTCTAAGTCACAAACTGGATACGTATTTATATTGAATGGTGGAGCTGTCAGTTGGTGTAGTTCCAAGCAGAGCGTCGTGGCGGGATCTACGTGTGAAGGGGAGTACATAGCTGCTTCGAAAGCAGGAAATGAAGGAGTCTAGATGAAGGAGTTCATATATGATCTAGGTGTAATACCTAGTGCGTCGAGTCGAATGAAAATCTTTTGTGACAATACTGGAGCAATTGCCTTAGCAAAGGAATCCAGATTTCACAAGAGAACCAAACACATTAAGAGACACTTTAGATCCATCCATGATCAAGTCAAGGAGGGAGACATAGAGATTTGCAAAATACATACAGATTTGAATGTTGCAGACCCATTGACTAAGCCTCTTCCACGAGCAAAACATGATCAGTACCAAGACTCCATGGGTGTTAGAATCATTAAAATGTAATCTAGATTTATTGACTCTAGTGCAAGAGGGAGACTAAAGGAAATATGCCTTAGAGGCAATAATAAAGTTTTTATTTATATTTCCTTATATCATGATAAATGTTTAATATTCATGCTGGAATTGCATTAATCGGCAACTCGATACATGTGTGAATACATACACAAAACAAAGTGTCCCTAGTATGCCTCTACTTGACTAGCTCGTTAATCAAAGATCGTTAAGTTTCCTCACCATAGACATTTATTGTCATTTGATGGATGGGATCACATCATTAGAGAATGATGTGATGGACAAGACCCATCTGTTAGCTTAGCATAATGATCTTTAAGTTTTATTGCTATTGCTTTCTTCATGACTTATACATATTCCTCTAACTATGAGATTATGCAACTCCCGAATACCGGAGAAACATTTTGTGTGCTATCAAACATCATAACGTAACTGGGTGATTATAAAGATGCTCTATAGGTGTCTCCGAAGGTGTTTGTTGGGTTGGTATAGATCGAGATTAGGATTTTTCACTTCGAGTATCGGAGAGGTATCTCTGGGACCTCTCGGTAATGCACATCATTATAGGACTTGAAAGCAATGTGACTAAAAAGTTATTTGCTGGATGATGCATTACGAAACGAGTAAAGAGACTTGCCGGTAACGAGATTGAACTAGGTATGATGATACCGGTGATTGAATCTCGGGCAAGTAACATACCGATGACAAAGGGAATAACGTATGTTGTTATTGCGGTTTGACCGATAAAGATCTTCGTAGAATATGTAGGAACAAATATGAGCACCCAGGTTCTGCTGTTGGTTATTGACTAGAGACGTGTCTTGGTCATGTCTACATAGTTCTCGAACCCGTAGGGTCCGCACGCTTAACGTTTGATAATGTTTTGTATTATGAGTTATGTGTTTTGGTGACCGAATTTTGTTTGGAGTCCTGGATGTGATCACGGACATGACGAGGAGTCTTGAAATGGTCGAGAGGTAAAGATTGATATATTGGACGATGATATTCAGATACTGGAATGGTTTCGGAATGGTTCGGGAAATTTTCAGAGAACCGAGGGGGTTACCGAAACCCCTCGGGGGAGTATGGAGCCTACATGGGCCATGGGGGAGAGGGGAGGCAGCCCTTCCATAGGGAGTCCGAATTGGACTAGGGGAGGGGGCGCACCCCCTTTCCTTCTCCTCTTCCCTTTCCCTTCCCTCTTTCCCCTCCACGAGAAGGAAAAAAGGGGGGGCCGAATCCTACTAGGAGTGGAGTCCTACTAGGATGCCCCCCTTGGCGCACCCCTGGTGCATGGCCTCCTCGTCTCCCCCCTTTATATACATGGGCAGGGCACCCCTTGGAGACACACCAATTGTTCCAAGCCGTGTCTGGCATCTCTCTCGACGGTTTACTCCTCCGATCATATTCACACCGTGCTTAGGCGAAGCCTTGCGCGGATCACATCACCATCACCGTCACCATGCCGTCGTGCTGAGGAAACTCTCCCTCGACACTCTACTAGATAAAGAGTTCAAGGGATGTCATCGAGCTGAATGTGTGTTGAACTCGGAAGTGCCGTACATTCGGTACTTGATTGGTTGGATCGCGAAGACGTTCGACTACATCAACCGCGTTAACCTAACGCTTCCGCTTTCGGTTTACAAGGGTACGTGGACACACTCTCCCCCTCTCGTTTCTATGCATCTCCTAGATAGAACTTGGGTGATCGTAGGGAAATTTTTGAAATTGCATGCTACGTTCGCCGACAGATTTTTGGTTGTTCCATGCTATTATATTAACTATTTTGGATGTTTTATATGCACTAATATACTATTTTATATGATGTTTGGGACTAACCTATTAACCTAGATCCTAGTGCCAGTTTATGTTTTCCTTGATTTAGAGTTTCGCATAAAAGGAATACCAAACGGAATAAAACTTCCACGATGTTATTTCTCGGACCAGAAGACACCCAAGAGCCTTGGAGTGCAAGTCGGAAGAACCATAAGGCAGCCACAATGGTGGAGGGCGTGCCCCCAACCTTGTGGTCCCCTCGGTGGCCTCCCGACCTCGATCTTCCTCCTATATATACCCTTATACCCCAAAAACTTCCAGGGGAGCCATGAAACCACTTTTCCATCGCCGCAACCTTCTGTACCCGTGAGATCCCATCTTGGGGCCTTTTCCGGCATCCTGCCGGAGGGGGATTCGATCACGGAGGGCTTCTACATCAACACCATTGCCTCTCCGATGAAGCGTGAGTAGTTTACCATAGACCTATGGGTCCATAGCTAGTAGCTAGATGGATTTCTCTCTCTCTTTTAGTCTCAATACCATGTTCTCCTTGATGTTCTTGGAGATCTATTCGATGTAATACTCTTTTGCGGTGTGTTTGCCGAGATCTGATGAATTGTGGATTTATGGTTAGCTTATCTACGAATATTATTTGTATATCCTCTGAATTATTTTATGCATGATTTAATATCTTTGCAAGTCTCTTCGAACTATCGATTTGGTTTGGCCAACTAGATTGGTTTTTCTTGCAATGGGAGAAGTTCTTAGATTTGGGTTCAATCTTGCTGTGCTCGAGCCTAGTGACAGAAGGGGAACCAAGACGTATTTTATTGTTGCCATCGAGGATAACAAGATGGGGTTTTCATCATTATTACTTGAGCTAATCCCGCTACATCATGGCATCTTACTTAATGCACTCTGTTCTTATGAACTTAATACTCTAGATGCAGGCAGGAGTCGGTCGATGCATGGAGTAATAGTAGTAGATGCAGAATTGTTTTGGTCTACTTGATACGGACGTGATGCCTATATTCATGATCATTGCCTTAGATATTGTCATAACTTTGCGCTTTTCTATGAATTGCTCTGTAGTAATTTGTTCACCCATCATAATAATTCCTTTCTTGAGAGAAGCTTCTAGTGAAACCTATGGCCCCCGGGTTTATTTCCATCATATAAGTTTCCGATCTACAATTCTAGTTTCCTATTTACTTTCTTTTGCAATCTTTTACTTTCCGTTCCATAAACCAAAAATATTAGTTTACCATTTATCCATCTCTATCAGATCTCACTTTGCGAATAACCGTGTAGGGATTGACAACCCCTTTGTCGCGTTGGTTGCAAGTTGTTGTTTGTTTGTGCAGGTATTCGGTGGCTTGTCGTGTTGTCTCCTACTGGATTGATACCTTCGTTCTCAAAACTGAGGGAAATACTTAGGCTACTTTGTTGCATTACCCTTTCCTCTTCAAGGGAAAAACCAACGCAAGCTCAAGAGGTAGCAGTACAGCCCAGCACGGACTCGACGAGACACGACAGGAAAAAGGCCTAGCTCCAACAAAATAAAACACTGAGACGAGCCGAGGGTGCACTTCAAAGAGCAAAACATAGCAAAGAGCCAGAGATGCACCCAAGGAGAGACAAGAAGCAAAACACAATTAAAACACAAACCAAACCAACTAGAGGGAAAAAGAAAAACCACACACCTCTCAAGGAGAGGGCGGTGGCCAGGGCCACCTTTGTTTGAATCAAGTGGTATGGTACCGCCAAGATTTTAACCTTAGGCCCATGACCAAAACTCATCTTTGAAGCACAAGTACCATAAAAATGGCTAATGTGAAAGACTTGATCGATTTATTCATAATGGGGGAGGGAGAGTTCATTGAGAGAACAACACCCCCTATGTCCATGCCTAGATCTAGAACAAGATATGATGATGAGTGCGGTGGGGTGTGCCTAGATTCAATCCACATTGCTCAAATCAATGATATTTAGCTCATTCCACTCCAAAAAAAAAGACACATCCGTGACATTTTGGGCCGAACGGAATTTTTTTTTGTCATACTTATGACACTTCTATGACAATAATTGTGACAAAACCTGGTATCATCATAGATGTGGTGGGGTCCTACTTCTATGACAAAAAATCATGACAGAAAATAGGTTTTTTGTCTTGGGTGGGCTGGAGACGCAGCTGCATGACATTCTTTGGGTCGTCCATGACGGAAAAAGGCATGGTAGAAGCGAGGGCGAGGAAAATATCGGGGAGTTCCCGGTTACGGTGGATGGTCGGGGGCCAAGCGATGCGCGTTTCTCTCATACGTGCGCGCGTGTGTGCGAGGCGTTGGGCTCTAACTGAACCCGAACGAGGCATTGGGCTCTAACAGACCACGAGCGATTGCACTGCAGGCTACGCGATACTGAACCCGAGTGATCGATCAATGGCTGTAAACTGAACCCGATCGAGTGATGCCTTCGCTACTGCTGCTAACTGAAGCCGATCGATGCTGCCGCTGGATGAATAGTGAGCGTTGTTGGGGGGTTTGGATGAACAGTTCCCGGTGGCGGTTGGATGAACAGGAACCCGTGGTAGTAGAGGCTGTTGCCGCTGGATGAACAGTACCCCGATCGGTCGAGCCGATGGATGAACAGGACTCCATGTAGGGCTGGATGAACAGGACCCCATGGAGGGCTGGTTGAACAGTGGCCAGTGGAGGACTGGTTGAACAGTAGCCGGTGGAGGGCTGGATGAACAGTAGACCGTGGAGGGGTGGTTGAACAGGACCCCCGTGGAGAGGATTGGTTGAACAGTAGCCGGTGGAGGAGCGCGCGGTGGAGGCTGGATGAATAGGAGCCCATGGATGAACAGTTGCAGGTGGAGGCTGGAGGAGGTCGATGATGGATGAATAGTACCCTGTGGAGGCTGGAGGAGGTCGACGGTGGAGATGAACAATATCCCGTGGAGTCCCATTTTGTGGTACGCCACACCCCTCCCGATGAACAGGACCCCCGTTTTGACCGTAGCACTCCAACACAAGTCCATTTCCTCCGTTTTGCGGTACGCCACACCCCTCTCGGTCAATAGGACCCCGTTTCGACCGTAGGAGGTCCAACAGAAGTCCGTTTCCTTCGTTTTGCGGTACGCCAGACCCCTCCCGATGAACAGGATCCTGTTTCGACCGTGGCCGGTCGAACACAAGGCCGTTTCCTCCGTTCTGCGGTATGCCAGACCTTGTTTCCATCAGCTATTCCGTCCAAGCCGGTTGGCCCCCGATGAACAACACGCGTTCCATTGCCTCCCGATGAACAAGACGCATTTTGTGGCCTCCCCATGAACACAACGACGGCGCAGCTTCTCTGTTCTGACCCAGCCATGTACACAAGACCTGGCCGTACGTATGCGTGAGTAGGCATTCGAGACCCCGCCCATATGTATGTGCGTGGCCGTATTTTCTTTCCTGCACCCTGTCCGTTGTACGTACGTGTACATGCTACGTGCGCGCCTCTACTACGACACGTGTGCGCTTCTACTATGACACGTGCGTGCCTCTACATCGACCAGTATGTACGTACACGTTCGCGACCAGAATGACAAAGCTACGTATGCTTCGACCAGGTGGGTCCCGACTGTCGAGCACTTCCTTGCATGTGAACATGTAGCTGGTGGGTCCCACTAGTCAGGGGGGCGAATCATTTTTTTGCCCGTAATATGGACGCCCTTCTTTGCGTGCGAAGATGTAGCTGGTGGGTCCCAGCAGTCAGGGGGAAATGTTTTTTTCGCGAAATACAATGGCTCGTCCAGTGGGTCCCTGCTGTCAGGTGGAGGAATAATTATTTTCCGTGTAATAAGGAGGCACTTCCTTGCTGCGGCCGTGGACCCAGCTGTCAGTGTCTCCACATACAGTACTCTTCCGATAGAAGTCGGTCGTTGACCACATTGACCATGCCACGCCGAGAGCACCAAGGCGGTGGGCGACGATGAGGCCTAGGAAGGGGACGACACGGTGCCAGGGAAGACACGGTAGTGGATGCCCACGCGAAGAGGAGTACGAGGGTTCACTGGTTCGGCCGTAGTGTGAGGATGCTGTCGCCGCAGGGCGTGGCCAGCGGTGGGAGTGGTAGGGAAGGTGAGGCCTCCGCGGCAGCACAGCCGGCCATAGGAGGCAGGAGCAGGAGGCACGACCGGCGCTGCTTTGGGCGGCTGGAGCAAGAAGACCGGAGGTTGAAGAATCACAACGGCCGTTGGATGGACATCGTACGGTCACTGCAGCTAGAATCGTTTATATTTACTAAGTTGACAAAGCCCTTGGTACGCGTCAACTTAGTAGGCCCACAGGTTAGCCTCCGAAACGGTGCGACCCAGATGTCAGGGGGAGGAATCATTTTTTGCGCGGCTGAAGCTAGAATATCCGAGATTGAAGAAGAAGCACGACATCCATTGGATGGACATCCAACGGACACTACTGCTAGAACTGTGTGTTGACTATAAGTTGACAAAGCCTTGCATACGCGTCAACTTAGTAGGCCCACAAGTGTGTGGCAGAGAACTTATAGCCCATTTGCGATTTGTAAGAATGCACAACCCATTTTTGAATTCTAATGGAATTTACTACAGCCCATTTACAGTTTGTCAAAAGTACAACCCATTTTCTAGCTAGGACAACAATTAATAATTTCAACCAATCGTTCAAAATAGAATTTAATAAAATTTCCCACATTTTGATAGGATCCGAAATATTTTGGTCCTAAAAATTCTAGTCAGATTAAATACGATTTCAATATAAATTTGTATTACGTAAAAATCCAACAAAACATTGTGCATGCAACAATTAATGAAATTAAAATTTTCAAAATCCAAAAGTAATATTTTATAAACTAATCATGTGTTTGGTGCATTTTTTAATATTTACTGCCCAGTTTTTATAATTACATCCCATTTATTATTTCTTAAAGCCCATTTTCTTATTAAGCCTAATGCATCCCTCCTAGGAAAGATTTGCAGCCCAGCGGGGCGGAGAATAACAAGTTGACCCGGATTGTGTACAACTGTCGGCCCAGTTGCATTGTTGATGTTAAAAAAGGCTTGTGTAATACAGTACAACCATACATGGCTACTCAGCCCACATTTAGCGCCGCCGGAGAGGCCCAAACAAGGCTTCTGTAAAACTTTTTGAAGTCACTGAGCTCAATTAATAACTTAAGAAAAAAGTTAGAGTACAGTGGAACCTAATTAAAAGCTGTCACGAGCGAAGAAATAATTCAACGGGTCCCACTTGTGCGTGTTTGTGTGTGTGAGAGAGAGAGACCCATCGGTCGATGCTCATAAATACATCTTTTAGCCATATGCATTGATGATGCTCAGTAAAAACTTATATAGTTGACACAATCATATAGAGCATCATAGCACACTGAACTTGCATACAAAAATTTCACGCACGCGGCACAATCAGGGTGGAAGCAGTGGATCGCTACGGGTGGGGCTATGTTGAAACCAACGAACTCGTACATAATGGTTCATCGTCTTTATTAATGATGGGGAAATATCTTGAATGATGTGCAAAGAAAACAGACAGACAACACAATATATAAGTTCTGCTAGAACATTAAGTTGACGTACATCCCTTTCTAAAAAAAGTTTAGGTAAAAATATAGAATAGGTCATCTGACAAGATTCAGTAGTTACCTCAAATTAGAGCACATCCAGGCAACCAGCCCTGCCTCTTCGCCCAAAGAAGCAATGGCCTCAGCAACACGATGGAGTAGGCCCTGTGCCATCCATCGTTCCGAGCAACACGGGGAAAGTCTGACGTTGACTCCTGTAATGGACATCGTCGACGGACCCGGGCACTAGCGGCGGCGACAGGACTTCGATTGATGGATTGACCACTTCTTCGACATGCACGAACACTCGATATAGGTACATCCCTAACGTGGTCCGCGGCGGCCTTGGTGGCGACGAATAGTACCACCCCTGTTCCTGCACCGGTATCTCAACTCCAGTCACCTTCGGTATGGTGGATGGCTTCTTCATCCATGCCATAACCGTCAGGGCCCAACTGTTTGGAGGAACAAACATACTTACGAGCTCACTTCCAAGGTCGTTGATAAGCTCATTCATGGACTCGTTGTTCCAAGCACGTCGAGGCATGCCATGGAAGGTAAGATTTGTTAAAAACTCAAGCTCAGAGGGCACCAAGCCCCATCCTGGGTGCCACCGATCAAAGCTCACCAGCGCACCATCACAGAACAAACGTCGGGAAGATTCGAACACGCGACTGCAGTCGAAAGTTGTCGGGAACCTGACGAAGAAATTAGCCGGTGGCGAACAGACTTCGATGAGCAAGTCACCTATTTGGATGCCGTGCGCAATGCCAAGAGCTTTGACAAGGTCGTCCGGTGAGACGGGAGGCCGGTCGCCGTTGATGGTTACCATCAGCACTTTGCCAGCAAACTGGTCGTCAAGCGCCGCCATGCCACTGTTGAGAGACAGCACACAGCGCCCGAAGGCAGGACGGACCTCAGGATCTCCGGCTTGGAGATCCGCGTTGACCGGCGACATGATAGTGCGCTTGAGTACATGGAGTGTAGGAAGGGGATTTGGGGGAACTAGAATAGGAATCAAGATTCCAGAGGTGGGGGAGGGGCGGTTGATTGGGGATGAAAAGGTAGGATGAATTTCGAACACGCGCCAATATGCTCTCGGTGCGCAAGCGCACGAAAACGGCAGTGGCGCCCACATGTCGGCCTAAGAGTCCCTATTCTTTCTTTTTTTGAGAGCCCGACCTTTTTTTAGGATCTTTTGAGAGCCTGACCTGAGAGTCATAATTGACCTATTTGGCATTGCATTACTACTTGGCCCATATTCAACGACACCTCACTGGCCCAAACAAGTGTACATCATCGAAAAGACACTGAGCTCAAATTATAACTTGAAAACAGGAGATATTGTCGGCATTCTGGGAACAGGGGTCCCCAGACTTGCCTGTCTGCGGCCCGCAGCGTGGCTCCACCGGCGGCCCCGTACGGCCCATCTTCACCAGCAAACGTTCAAGACCCTCACGAGGGGCCAAGCCTCGTGAGGCAGACGGCACAAGACCTCCTCAGGGGCGGCCTCACCAGGCTATCTCGCGAGGGGCGGAGAGATCAAGGCGAGGGGCACCTCGCGAGGTTCCTGTGACGCAAGCCATGACGACTGGAACCAGGCGGGCGCCAGGCGGCGCCAGCAAGCGCAGTGTCCTAGTTTCCTCTTTGGCACTAAAGGGGTAAGCACAGGCGAGGAGTCCCAAGGCATCAGTCAAAGGTTTCCATATCAGTGCAACGAGACCAAAACCAGTAGGACGGCAAGACGAAGGTCATCGTGGAGCCCAAGACGGCGTCACCACCAGAGCCTTTGGCAGGCGAAGACCACTTTTGTCAGAATAGCTTGTACTAGTTGTCTCCCTTCAAATTTGGCCGTTGTGGGATCCCTTCCCGCTCAATATTTGGGAAGAGGACCAGGGCCTCTATAAATAGGACTAGCCATGACCATAGGAGGGGGATCGGATCAGGTTCCAATCTTCAACCACACAAGTTCACCAAGCACAAGAACACCTCTCCTTAGGAGGCCGTTCTTCCCTTGTAACTGTTCATCCTCAGCCCAAGAGGCAATCCACCACACCACGCTGGAGTAGGGTATTACACCACAACGGTGGCCCGAACCAGTATAAATCTTGTGTCTCGTGTTCTCTGGGTTTGTCGAGCTAGGCCGTGAGATCGTAGATTGCGCGAGCCAGAGGGGGAGAGATCTTCATGCGCACCCTAGTGTTCGAACCTCGAGGGTTTTGCCAGAACCCGGAATCCAACATTTGGCGCGCCTGGTACGGGTGCGCCGAAGCTTTCCTCTTCATCGATCTGCGCTTCACCGCTTCGCCAAGTTCATGGCCGATGCTCACCGGGCCTGCGCTGAGCGTCGGGCTGCTCTCGCCACCCCTGTCGCTCATACCACCCCTGTCGGCGGACCTCCCCGCCGTTCTCTGTCACCCACTGCCAACGCCACCACCGGCCCGGCGGCAAACGAGCATCAAGCCTCTTCACTGCACCCCTCTGTGCGGCGAGATGGTCGCACCGCCACCCCGTCGCTGACTCCGACTGTCTCATTGTCTCACGCTCGCCGCGCCCCTACGGACGCGCAGGCCGCATTGCTCATGGCACACGAGCTCCTGCGCTACTGCCCGGTCGACGACCTCTACGAGGACTGGTTGGACCGCATCGCCGAGCTCGTCAGCGCCGCAGGGGGCTCTCCAGCGCCATCCCTCTCGCTGCCTCGCCCGCCCCCGGCTACAGGCGATGTGGCTCACGGAGCGCCTCCATCCCCTCAGCACCAAGATGGTGCCCTCGCACCGAGATGCGTGGCTCAGAGAGCGCATCAGCCTCCCCCATGTCAAGACGACGTCCTCGCTCCAAGATGTGTGGCCTAGTGGCGTGATCCTCTACGCCATGTGCCCGTGCATGAGGAAAGAAGTTGCCAGGAGGTTCCTCGTCTGCAAGAAGATGCTCCACCGCCTCAGGATCGCTTGCTGCGGTAGGGCCATGTGCCACTTGCCATGGCGGCACAGGGATGCCAAGGTCAAGCTCCACCTCCACGATGGTCATCGGTGGCCATGGCGGGCTGTCGTGCCTTCACTCCTAAGCTGCGTAGCATCGTCTGGCCGGCAAGTTCAAACCGGATCTGCCTCCTCACTATGACGGCACCCCCGACCCTGTGGAGTTTCTGCAACTCTACGAACTAAGCATCGAGGCGGCCAACCGTGACGAAAAGGTCATGACGAACTGGTTTTCCATGGCTCTCAAGGATGGCGCCCGCTCATGGCTCCTAAACCTGCCCCCGGGCTCGATTTCCTCCTGGGATGAGATGTGCGGCCTGTAACACCCCGGATATGATTTACCTAATATGTAATCCAACTCTTGCCGTTTTCGGCCTTAAGTTATTTTATTTTCTCTGGTTCGGGTTTTTGTCTCCGTGTGTTGTTGTCGTTATCATGCATCTCATATCATGTCATCATGTGCATTGCATTTGCATACGTGTTCATCTCATGCATTCGAGCATTTTCCCCGTTGTCCGTTTTGCATTCCGGCGCTCCGTTCTCCTCCGGTGGTCATTTCTACCTTTCTTTCGTGTGTGGGGGTTAAACATTTCTGGATTGGACCGAGACTTGCCAAGCGGCCTTGGTTTACTACCGGTAGACCGCCTGTCAAGTTTCGTACCATTTGGACTTCGTTTGATGCTCCAACAGTTAACCGAGGGACCGAAAAGGCCTCGTGTGTGTTGCAGCCCAACACCCTTCCAATTTGGCCCAAAACCCACCAAAACCCTCTCCGTCATCTAGAGCGTTCGATCACGATCGTGTGGCCGAAAACCGCACCTCATTTGGACTCTCCTAGCTCCTCCTATGCCTATTTAAAGACCCCTCCGAAACTCTTCTTCTTCCTCCCCCCCGAAACCCTAGATCCACCCACCTCGCGCCGCGCCGGACACGTCCGCCGCCGCGCCCCAGCCAATCGGACGGCGCCACATGGCGCGGGCAGCCCCACTTCGCCGCCGGCCCGCCCGAGCCCGCGGGAGGCCCCCG
>NC_041382.1:454261905-454332820 GCF_002162155.2 Triticum dicoccoides | reverse complement strand
ACGCCGCGGCCGCGCCGCCGCACGCCCCGGCGATCTCCGGCCGCCCTCCGCCCTCCACCTCCCACGAATCCGTCGGCCGCCGCCGCCTTCATCAACTCCGGCGAGCTTCGATTCCGGTGATCCTCGGGAACCGCGCCACCGCTACAGTACACTCGGGCTAGATCTGGATCTGAGATTGCCTCGATTGACTTTTTGCCCTGAAACCCTAATTATTTTGCTATGTTCATCGTGCCGTAACTCCGCATCCATAGCTCCGTTTTGGGCATATAGCATATCAAAATGTTCGCCTCAGAGAGCACATCATTTCATCTCATTGCATCATTTTCATTTGAGTTCATCTTGATGCCCGAAATGTTGTTGGAAGAGTGCTATTTGAGATAATTGCCAGATCTGCTGCTCCAATTAGATATTTGTCATTCTTTCCATGATTAATGTGTGCATGATATGCCCCTGAGCTCTACATATGTTTTATTATATTTCCAGAGGTGTAACCCATGTATTTTTGTGATGTGTGTGGTGACTAGCACAAGCTTGCAAAGTGGTGCATTCGTTAATGCTGATTTCAGGAACTTCGCAATTCCACTAAGTCCTTGATCTGTTTATCTCAATATGCCATATTTTCATGTTGTTTCCTATTGATCCGTGCCTCTTTTGAGGATGATCAGTAAGGGTAATTTGTTAATATTGTAGTGCTCTATCCATCCATGTCTTTGTTTGCAATTATGGAGCAACCTAGCTTGAGTCAATCGAGCTCTACTTTTGCTATTTCGTGAATCTGGGCAGATTGTCTACTTGTTAGCAATTTTGCCGAGGATGTTGTAGTTGGTCCGTGCATGCTATGTTATTGTTATTGCCATGTCTAGCTTGTATAATGTGTATTCTTTATGTGTGTATGCTTAGATTGTCATGACTTGCTCTGTAGTGAGTGCATCGAGCTCGTAAACATGCCTACTTGATATCTGATTTGCATGCTCCAGTTTTTTCACAAAGTCTGTGATCTTGTTATGTTTTTTGCCATGTTCACATGCTTGCAAATGTATTTTAGGATCCCTTTTGGCTCAAGGTCACTAAGGGACAAGTGTTAATTTCACTAAGTCTGAAATCTGTTTACCAAATGCATTTTTGCCATGCTTGTTTGAACCTATTAATGGATGAATTGGCCGCAGCCCAGTGTTCATCTTTTGTTAAGCATCATGAATGGATCCTTGCCATGTATTTTGTTGTCATGTTTGGGTGCTGTAGCATGTTCATCTTGTTGCATTTAGGTGGCTACTTGCTGTATATCGCAGACCGGTGTCATATTTGAATTGCTTGCCATTTCCAAATCGTGACTCCGATTCCGGCGTTCTTTATATCGTTTTCAAGCGATTTCGTCTCACCTTTCCAGTGGAACACTTGGATTTCCAGGTTGAGGCCAGGTTCATTCATTCCTTGTCAAATTTTGCATATGCATCACATATCGCATCCCGCATAGCATACCATGTTTGCATCATGTTGTTTGCGTTTGCACATGGTTGATTGTGTCCTTGTTGCTTGTTTGTCTTGTTTGGGTAGAGCCGAGAGACGAGTTCGCTAACGAGGAGCCCGTTGAGTTTGCTTTCGAGGATCCAGTCAACTCTGACAACTTTGCAGGCAAGATGACCATACCCTCGAAATCACTTCTATCTTTGCTTTGCTAGATGCTCGCTCTTTTGCTATGCCTATGCTACGATGCCTACCACTTGCTTATCATGCCTCCCAAATTGCCATGTCAAAACTCTAACCCACCATGTCCTAGCAAACCGTTGATTGGCTATGTTACCGCTTTGCTCAGCCCCTCTTATAGCGTTGCTAGTTGCAGGTGAAGATTGGAGACCGTTCCTTGTTGGAACATTATTTACTTGTTGGGATATCATTATATTATCTTGTTATCTTAATGCATCTATATACATGGTAAAGGGTGGAAGGCTCGGCCTCTCGCCTAGTGTTTTGTTCCACTCTTGCTGCCCTAGTTTCCGTCATATCAGTGTTATGTTCCCGGATTTTTGCGTTCCTTACGCGGTTGGGTGATAATGGGAACCCCTTGATAGTTCGCCTGGATTAAAGCTTTTCCAGCAATGCCAACCTTGGTTTTACCATTTGCCACCTAGCCTCTTTTTCCCTTGGGTTTCCGGAGCCCGAGGGTCATCTTATTTAACCCCCCCCCCCTCGGGCCAGTGCTCCTCTGAGTGTTGGTCCGAACCAGGCAGCCTGCGGGGCCACCTCGGGGAAACTCGAGGGTTGGTTTTACTCGTAGCTTGACCTATCTGAGTGTGCCCTGAGAACGAGATATGTGCAGCTCCTATCGGGATTTGTCGGCACATTCGGGCGGTGTTGCTGGATTTGGTTTAACTTGTCAAAGTGTCTTGTAGAACCGGGATACCGAGTCTGATCGGAACGTCTCGGGAGGAGTTCTATTCCTTCGTTAACCGTGAGAGATTGTCTTGGGATAAGTTGGGACTCCCCTGCAGGGATTTGAACTTTCGAAAGCCGTGCCCGCGGTTATGGGCAGATGGGAATTTGTTAATGTCCGGTTGTAGATAACTTGAACCTTAACTTAATTAAAATGAATCAACTGTGTGAGTTACCGTGATGGTCTCTTCTCGGCGGAGTCCGGGAAGTGAACATGGTGTTGGAGTAATGCTTGTCGCAGGTTGTTCTCTAGTTATTCGTTCTCGCCTTGCCTTCTCTTCTCGCTCTCTTTTGCAAACAGGTTAGCCACCATATATGCTAGTCGCTTGCTGCAACTCCACATTTTGAACCTTGCCTTACCTATAAGCTTAAATAGTCTTGATCGCGAGGGTGCGAGATTGCTGAGTCCCTGTGGCTCACAGATTACTTCCAAATCAAATGCAGGGCCTGATGATTCCGTTCCAGATGACGCGCTTGAGCTCAAGTGGGAGTTCGACGAGGACTCACGCCGTTACTATGTGTCTTTCCCTGATGATCAGTAGTGGTGCCCAGTTGGGGCGATCGGGACCGTGTCGCATGTTGGGTTGGTCTTTTATTTTGGCACCGTAGTCGGGCCATGAGTGTTTGGATGATGTAATGCTATTTATGTACTTTGATTGACGTGGCGAGTGTAAGCCAACTATGTATCTCCCCTTTTATTATCTATATATTACATGGGATGTTGTGAAGATTGCCTAACTTGCGACATTGCTTTCAATGCGGTTATGCCTCTAAGTTGTGCCTCGACACGTAGGAGATATAGCCGCATCGAGGGCGTTACAAGTTGGTAATCAGAGCCTTCCCCGACCTTAGGAGCCCCCACTGTTTGATCGTTTTTTTGTAGCCGAGTTTGAGTCTAGAAAAAAATGTTTTGAGTCATTTAGGAATTATATATCGGAGAGTTTAGGAATTCTTTTTACTCCCCAGTCTCCTCATCGCTCTGGTAAGGCATCCTGACGCAGAGTTTTGACTCTTCTCTTCTCAAATTTCACAAAAAAAAATTTAGGATGACACAGGTATCTTGGAATCGTTCCGATGGTTTTGTGACGAGAACATTGTTCTTGGTGCCTCCTGTCTTTAGGGGTTGTGGTAGTGTCCCGGGGAGTTGAGCTCCGAGGTGTTGTCGTCACAATTTTATCGTTGCAGTTCTGGAATACCTGAGTTTAGTACGCCGACATCGAAAATCTCTTTTATGCAGTTCGTTGGTGAGATAACCTCGACGCCACCCAGTACTGGGGCGGGAGTTCGGGAGTATTGCCATAACTTGTATAACGGATGCTTTTCGAAGGTTGAGGTCGATGGCTTCCGAAGTTTTTTCTCGGTTATGTGTTGAAGGATGGATACAGCTGGATGTAGGATTTGCTAGTTTTGGGTGAGATATTATGCTTCCCTTGTATCCCCAACACCTGATTGCATAACCGGAAAGGTTCGGGAGTTTCATAGGTGGGAATTCTTGTAGGTCTAGTTCTTCTTCCACGGATATTTGGTTTGAGATTGGGATTTCTTACTGAGTATTTGTTCTTGCTCCGTACCTTGTTGATTTATTCCTCTACCTAAATTCTAAGTGGCTTCTCAATTTATGGATATGTGACCATTTCAAGTGGAATGCATTCGTTCATTTTGTTCGGATGTGAAGACTATATGTTGCAATTTCAACCCATTGGATTCAGCTTCATTTTATCTGTCAATGTGCTAACGGTTGTCACCCTCTTCAGGATGGCTCCCGCTAAGAGCAGCAATCAAAATCAGAATCAGAATTAGGATCCGCCACCACCTCCTCCTCCGGAGGCATGGCAAGCTGTGATGGCCGCAACTAATGCAAACACGCAGTTGATCATGCAAATTCTTCAAGAGCGCAATCAAGCGAATCAAGGCAACCAAGGCAACAATCAGAATCACTTTGCTACACTCAACCAGTTCCTTTCTAACGGGCCAAAGACTTTCAGCAATTGTGTTGAGGCAACTGATGCTGACGATTGGCTCGTGGACTTGTGCAAGCATTTCGAGTGCAGTAATGTCAGGCCTGAGGACTTTGTCAAGTTCGCTTCCTTCCAACTCCAAGACCAAGCTGCAGAATGGTTCAAGCAGTACAAGGATTCAAGAGGAGGCCGTGTGATTACCTGGGATGAATTCCGTCAAGACTTCAAAGCTCATCATATTCCTCAGAGTGTGGTTGAAAGCAAGCGTGAGGAATTCGGCAACCTGAAGCAAGGCTCTTTGTCTGTCTATTACTACAACAAGTTGTTTCAGAAGCTCGCCCGCTTTGCTAAGCAGGACGTCCCTGACGAGAAGAGCATGATATACCAGTTCAGGGGTGGTCTCAGAGAAGAAATCCAGCTAGCTCTTGTTCTCTTTGAGCCCTTGAGGTATGATGAGTTCTACAACATGGCATTGAAGCAAGAGGCTGCTCAACTGAGGTGTGATGCTTCCAAGAAGCGAGTCAGAGATGCTACTCCTTCCTCTACTCAAGTGGCCAAGCAGCAGAAGTATTGGCTTCCTCCTCCTCCGTTCCGTCAGCCGTATCAGAAGAGCAAAGGTGGCAGTGGATCTTCCCACCCACCCAACCCTGGCTTTCAAAACAAGACTTCGTCTCAAGCTCCAAGATCGAGTGCTCCGTATCACTGTTCGCTTTCAGAGGTCACGTGCAACAAGTGCCAACAGAAGGGGCACTATGCCAACAAATGCTTCAATCAGAGGTGTCTCCCTCCTCCTCCTCCTATGAGATCGGCAAGTACAGCTGTGGTCAAGCATAACCCCAAGCACGCCAAGGTCAACTTGATGAACGCAGCTCAGGCAGAGGACTCGTCAGATGTCATCATGGGTAACCTTCCTGTTAACGATATTCCCGCAAGAGTTCTTTTTGATACTGGTGCATCACATTGTTTCATGTCAAAGCCATTTTTTACCAAGCATGAGTTCGTTTCTTCTCATTTGGGTAAACAAATGGATATCGTTTCTCCTGGCAAACGCTTGAGTGCAAGTCTAGAGGTACCAGATGTTACTATCACCTTGGGCGACTACAAGTTCCTTTCTTCCCCAATGGTTCTTGGTAACTTGGATATTGATCTTATTCTCGGAATGGATTGGCTTTCTAAGCACAAGGCGCATCTTGATTGTGCAGCTAGGCAGATTCAATTGACTCATTCGTCTGAGGATGTAATTGTCTTTGCCGCTCATGCTGATACCATCCGTCTATTTTCTCTCAATGAGAAGGGTGAACTGGGTGCTATCTCGCAAATTCCAGTCGTTTGCGAATATCAAGACGTCTTTCCAGAAGAGCTTCCAGGAATGCCTCCGCACCGGCCAGTTGAATTCGTCATCGATCTTGAGCCTAGCATGGAACCAGTGTGCAAGCGTCCTTACAAGCTCGGACCTGAAGAGTTGAAGGAGCTGAAGAAGCAACTCGATATTCAAGAACGAATGGGTCTCATCCGACCTAGTTCTTCTCTGTGGGGTTATGGAGTTCTTTTTGTGAAGAAGAAGGATGGAACGGACCGACTTTGTGTTGATTACCGTCCATTGAACAAGAAGACTATCAAGAACAAATACCCACTTCCCAACATCAACGAGCTGTTCAAGCAACTCAAAGGTGCCCAAGTATTCTCCAAGCTTAATCTCCGTATGGGTTATCATCAGATTCGAATCCGTGAGCAAGATATTCCCAAGACGGCTTTCAGGACAACTATGGTTCATATGAATACACTGTCATGTATTTTGGCCTCGTCAACGCTCCTCTGAATTTCTCTCGCATGATGAACTTCATCTTCAATGCCTACACCAATGATTTTGTTTTGGTCTATCTCGACAACATTCTGGTCTTTTCAAAGAACAAGGAAGATCATGCCAAGCACTTGCGTTTGGTACTCGATAAGCTCAGGGAACACCAGTTCTACGCCAAGTTCTCCAAGTGCGAATTTTGGCTCGATGAGGTTCTTTATCTTGGTCATATCATCTCTGCCAAGGGCATTGCAGTGAATCCTGAGAAGGTGTTTGCAATTGTGAATTGGGAACCACGTCAGAACGTGAAGCAACTCCGTAGCTTCCTCGGTCTCGCAAGCTATTGTCGAAGATTCGTTGAAAATTTTTCTAAGATTGCGAAGCTTCTCTCAAATCTTCTCCAGAAGCACGTCAAGTACGTTTGGTCTCCGGAGTGTGACATTGCTTTCAACACTTTGAAAGAGAAATTGGTCAGTGCTCCAGTTCTGACTCCTCCTGATGAGTCCAAACCTTATGAGGTCTTTTGCGATGCCTCTCTACAAGGCCTTGGCGCAGTGTTGATGCAAGAGAACAAAGTTGTGGCTTATACCTCTCGCCAGTTGAAGCCCAACGAGAAGAACTACCCCACTCATGACCTCGAGTTGGCGGCAGTTGTGCATGCTCTTTTGACTTGGAGACATCTCCAATTGGGAAGAAAAGTGGACATTTTCACTGATCACAAGAGTCTCAAGTACATCTTCACTCAGCCTAATCTCAACCTCAGACAAACTCGATGGGTCGAAATGATTCAAGAGTATAATCCGAGTATCGAGTATACTCCAGGCAAGGCCAATGTGATTGCTGACGCATTGAGCAGGAAGGCTTATTGCAACAGTCTTATTCTCAAGCCTTATCAACCCGAGCTTTGTGAAGCTTTCCGCAAACTTAATCAGCAAGTTGTTCCTCAAGGTTTCCTCGCCAACCTTCACGTCTCTCCTACCTTGGAAGACCAGATTCGCCAAGCTCAGCTTCTTGATGCTATGGTGAAGAAGGTGAAGATTAGGATTGCTAAGAGTCAACCCAAGTACAAGTGCTACTGCCTTGATGACAAGGATACTCTCTTCTTCGAGGATCATATTGTTGTGCCCAAAGGTGATCTTCGTAAAGTAATCATGAACGAGGCTCACAATTCACTCCTCTCCATCCACCCTGGGAGCACGAAGATGTATCAGGACCTCAAGCAGGCTTATTGGTGGACTCGAATGAAGCGCGAGATTGCTCAGTTCGTGAATGAATGTGATGTCTGCAGAAGAGTGAAGGCAGAACACCAAAGGCCAGCTGGTCTCCTCCAACCTCTTGCCATTCCAGAATGGAAGTTTGACCACATTGAGATGGACTTTGTGACTGGGTTTCCAAAGTCCAAGCATGGCAATGATGCTATATTCGTTGTCATCGACAAACTCACTAAAGTGGCTCATTTTCTGCCTATCAAAGAGTCTATCACTGCAGCTCAATTGCCGGAGCTCTATACCTCTCGAATTGTCTCTCTGCACAGTATTCCACAAGTGATCTCTTCAGACCGTGGCAGCATCTTTACCTCCAAGTTTTGGGATTCTTTTCAGAAGGCCATGGGCACCAACATCCGCTTCAGTACAGCTTTCCATCCTCAAACTAGCGGTCAAGTCGAGCATGTCAACCAAATTCTTGAAGATATGCTCAGGGCTTGTGTGATCTCCTTCGGCATGAAGTGGGAGGATTGTCTTCCATATGTTGAATTCTCCTATAACAACAGTTTTCAAGCAAGTTCGGGCAAGGCCCCATTCGAAATTCTGTATGGCAGGAAGTGCCGTACCCCTCTCAACTGGTCTGAAACCGGTGAACGTCAACTTTTGGGAAATGACTTAATCACAGAGGTAGAGGAAATGTGTAAAGTCATTCGAGATAACCTCAAAGTAGCCAATCCCGCCAGAAGAGCTACTATGATAGTAAGCACCGTGATTTGGCTTTCGAGATTGGAGATCATGTTTACCTCCGCGTCTCTCCAATGAAAGGTACTCGTCGCTTCGGTATCAAAGGGAAGCTTGCCCCCAGATACGTGGGACCTTTTAAGATCGTCAGCAAGAGAGGCGATCTCGCCTATCAACTCAAGCTTCCTTCAAGCTTTGCAAATGTGCATGACGTGTTCCATGTCTCTCAGCTCCGCAAGTGCTTCAAGACTCCTGATCGCACCGTCAACTTCGAAGACATTGAGCTCCAAGAAGATCTCTCTTATCGTGAGCACCCCGTTGCTATTCTTAAAGAGACTGAACGCAAGACTCACAACAAGTCAATCAAATTCCTCAAAGTCAAGTGGTCACACCATTCCGACCGTGAAGCCACCTGGGAACGCGAGGACCACCTCCGTTCTGAGTACCCAGCGTTCTTTCAGTCCTAGATCTCGGGGCGAGATCCTTTCATAGTGGTGGAGTGTTGTAACACCCCGGATATGATTTACCTAATATGTAATCCAACTCTTGCCGTTTCTGGCCTTAAGTTATTTTATTTTCTCGGGTTCGGGTTTTTTCTCCATGTGTTGTTGTGCATCTCATATCATGTCATCATGTGCATTGCATTTGCATACGTGTTCATCTCATGCATCCGAGCATTTTCCCCGTTGTCCGTTTTGCATTCCGGCGCTCTGTTCTCCTCCAGTGGTCATTTCTACCTTTCTTCCATGTGTGGGGGTTAAACATTTCCGGATTGGACCGAGACTTGCCAAGCGGCCTTGGTTTACTACCGATAGACCGCCTGTCAAGTTTCGTACCATTTGGACTTCGTTTGATGCTCCAACGGTTAACCGAGGGACCGAAAAGGCCTCGTGTGTGTTGCAGCCCAACACCCTTCCAATTTGGCCCAAAACCCTCTCCATCATCTAGAGCGTTTGATCACGATCGCGTGGCCGAAAACCGCACCTCATTTGGACTCTCCTAGCTCCTCCTATGCCTATTTAAAGACCCCTCCGAAATTCTTCTTCTTCCTCCCCCCGAAACCCTAGATCCACCCACCTCGCACCGTGCCGGACACGTCCGCCGCCGCGCCCAGCCAATCGGACGCCGACACGTGGTGCGGGCAGCCCCACTTCGCCGCCGGCCCGCCCGAGCCCGTGGGAGGCCCCCGCGGCCCGGTTCCGCGCGCCGCCCTGCGCCTTCTCCTTCCCCACACCCGGTGCCCGAGCCGCCCGGCGCCGCCGCGCGCCATCACCGGCGAGCCGCCCCGCTCCGGCGCGCCGCCCGACGCCGCGGTTGCGCCGCCGCACGCCCCGGCGAGCTCCGGCCGCCCTCCTCCTCCCACGGATCCGCCGGCCGCCGCCGCCTTCGTCAACTCCGGCGAGCTCCGATTCTGGTGATCCTCGGGAACTGCGCCGCCGCTACAGTACACTCGGGCTGGATCTGGATCTGAGATTGCCTCGGATGACTTTTTGCCCTGAAACCCTAATTATTTTGCTATGTTCGTCGTGCCGTAACTCTGCATTCGTAGCTCCGTTTTGGGCATATAGCATATCACAATGTTCGTCTCAGAGAGCACATCATTTCATCTCATTGCATCATTTTCATTTGAGTTCATCTTGATGCCCGAAATGCTGTTGGAAGAGTGCTATTTGAGATAATTGCCAGATCTGCTGCTCCAATTAGATATTTGTCATTTTTGCCATGATTAATGTGTGCATGATATGCCCCTGAGCTCTACATATGTTTTGTTACATGCTTTCCCATCTTTCCAGAGGTGCAACCCATGTATTTTTGTGATGTGTTTGGTGACTAGCACAAGCTTGCAAAGTGGTGCATTCGTTAATGCTGATTTCAGGGACTTAGCAATTCCACCAAGTCCTTGATCTGTTTATCTCAATATGCCATATGTTCATGTTGTTTTCTAGTGATCCGTGCCTCTTTTGAGGATGATCAGTAAGGGTGATTTGTTAATCTTGTAGTGCTCTATCCATCCATGTCTTTACTTGCAATTATGTAGCACCCTAGCTTGAGTCAATCGATCTCTACTTTTGCTATTTCGTGAATCTGGGCAGATTGTCTACTTGTTAGCGATTTTGCCGAGGATGTTGTAGTTGGTTCGTGCATGCTATGTTATTGTTCTTCCCATTTCTATCTTGTATAATGTGTATTCTTGATGGGTGTATGCTTAGATTGTCATGACTTGCTCTGTAGTGAGTACATCGAGCTCGTAAACATGCCTACTTGATATCTGATTTGCATGCTCCAGTTTTTTCACTAAGTCTGTGATCTGATTATGTTTTTTGCCATGTTCACATGCTTGCAAATGTATTTTAGGATCCCTTTTGGCTCAAGGTCACTAAGGGACTTTTGTTAAGCTCTATGAGTAGCTCCATACCATGCTTTACTTTGCCATGTTAAGGTCCTGTAGCATATAGTTTTCATGCTCCAAAGTGTGCTACCTGATCTGAAATTCCAGACAAGTGTTAATTTGACTAAGTCTGAAATCTGTTTACCAAATGCATTTTTTCCATGCTTGTTTGAACCTTTTAATGGATGAATTGGCCGTAGATCAGTGTTCATCTTTTGTTAAGCATCATGAATGGATCCCTGCCATGTATTTTGTTATCATGTTTGGGTGCTATAGCATGTTCATCTTGTTGCATTTAGGTGGCTACTTGCTGTATATCGCAGACCGGTGCCATATTTGAATTGCTTGCCATTTCCAAACCGAGACTCCGATTCCGGCGTTCTTCGTATAGTTTTCAAGCGATTTCATCTCACCTTTCCAGAGACAAACTTGGATTTCCAAGTTGAGGCCAGGTTCATTCATTCCTTGTCAAATCTTGCATATGCATCACATATCGCATCCCGCATAGCATAGCATGTTTGCATCATGTTGTTTGCGTTTGCACGTGGTTGATTGTGTCCTTGTTGCTTGTTTGTCTTGTTTGGGTAAAGCCGGGAGACGAGTTCGCTAACGAGGAGCCCGTTGAGTTTTCTTTCGAGGATCCAGTCAACTCTGACAACTTTGCAGGCAAGATGACCATACCCTTGAAATCACTTCTATCTTTGCTTTGCTAGATGCTCGCTCTTTTGTTATGCCTATGCTATGATGCCTACCACTTGCTTATCATGCCTCCCAAATTGCCATGTCAAACCTCTAACCCACCATGTCCTAGCAAACCGTTGATTGGCTATGTTACCGCTTTGCTCAGCCCCTCTTATAGCGTTGCTAGTTACAGGTGAAGATTGGAGACAGTTCCTTGTTGGAACATTATTTACTTGTTGGGATATCATTATATTATCTTGTTATCTTAATGCATCTATATACTTGGTAAAGGGTGGAAGGCTCGGCCTCTCACCTAGTGTTTTGTTCCACTCTTGCCGCCCTAGTTTCCGTCATATCGATGTTATGTTCCCGGATTTTTGCGTTCCTTACGCGGTTGGGTGATAATGGGAACCCCTTGATAGTTTGCCTGGATTAAAGCTTTTTCAGCAATGCCAACCTTGGTTTTACCATTTGCCACCTAGCCTCTTTTTCCCTTGCGTTTCCGGAGCCCGAGGGTCATCTTATTTAACCCCCCCCCCCCCCGGCCAGTGCTCCTCTGAGTGTTGGTCCGAACCAGGCAGCCTGCGGGGCCACCTTGGGGAAACTCGAGGGTTGGTTTTACTCGTAGCTTGACCTATCTGAGTGTGCCCTAAGAACGAGATATGTGCAGCTCCTATCGGGATTTGTCGGCACATTCGGCGGTGTTGCTGGATTTGTTTTAACTTGTCGAAGTGTCTTGTAGAACCGGGATACCGAGTCTGATCGGAAAGTCTCGGGAGGAGGTCTATTCCTTCGTTGACCGTGAGAGCTTGTCATGGGCTAAGTTGGGACTCCCCTGCAGGGATTTGAACTTTCAAAAACCGTGCCCGCGGTTATGGGCAGATGGGAATTTGTTAATGTCCGGTTGTAGATAACTTGAACCTTAACTTAATTAAAATGAATCAACTGTGTGAGTTACCGTGATGGTCTCTTCTCGGCGGAGTCCGGGAAGTGAACACGGTGTTGGAGTAATGCTTGTCGCAGGTTGTTCTCTAGTTATTCGTTCGCGCCTTGCCTTCTCTTCTCGCTCTCTTTTGCGAACAGGTTAGCCACCATATATGCTAGTCGCTTGCTGCAGCTCCACATATTGAACCTTGCCTTACCTATAAGCTTAAATAGTCTTGATCGCGAGGGTGCGAGATTGCTGAGTCCCTGTGGCTCACAGATTACATCCAAACCAAATGCAGGGCCTGATGACTCCGTTCCAGATGACGTGTTGAGCTCAAGTGGGAGTTCGACGAGGACTCACGCCGTTACTATGTGTCTTTCCCTGATGATCAGTAGTGGTGCCCAGTTGGGGCGATCGGCACCGTGTCGCATGTTGGGTTGGTCTTTTATTTTGGCACCGTAGTCGGGCCATGAGTGTTTGGATGATGTAATTCTATTTATGTACTTTGATTGACGTGGCGAGTGTAAGCCAACTATGTATCTCCCCTTTTATTATCTATATATTACATGGGATGTTGTGAAGATTGCCTAACTTGCGACATTGCTTTCAATGCGGTTATGCCTCTAAGTCGTGCCTCGACACGTAGGAGATATAGCCGCATCGAGGGCGTTACATGGCCACTTCATCGCCAACTTCCAGGGAACTTGCGAACGCCCTTGGTCATGGGTGACCTTGCCGCATCAAGCAATGACCAGGAGAAACCATGCAGAAATACATCCAGCGCTTCAACAGCGCGCGTATCAAGATCCCCAAGGTGACAGACGAGGCCATCATCTCGGCGTTTTTCGACGGCGTCCGCGACGTCAAGATGAAGGAGGAGCTCGCCATCCATGAGGAGTTGTGCACGACCTTGGAGCTGTTCAACATAGCAACCAAGTGTGCAAGGGCTGAGGAGGGGCGTCTCTCCCTCCTCGAGCTTCCAGCTGCGGATCCAGAGGAGAAGAAGGCCAGGGTCAAGGACGTGAAGCGCAAAGGGGTGTCGTACTCACAGCAGAACCGGACACCAAGCGCGGCCGAGATCTTCCCGAGTCGTCCAAGAGCAGTCGTACATTCTGCACCTTCCACAACATGTGCACGCACAACACCAACGACTGTCAAGAGCTTAGGTCCATTCGAGATGGACACTTTGGTCGACGCCCCGAGCGCAACGACCGGTGCTATGGCCGAGGAGGTGGATGAGGTGGAGGACGTTGGGACGACCGTGGGCCCCACCAAGAGTGGTGCGACCAGCCTCGTGAGGATCGTTGGCAGGACCAGCCTCGTGAGGGCGCCTGGAGGGACCAGCTCGTGAGGACCGCCCTCAGGGCAACCCTGGTCTCCCTCCGCTGTCGCCGCTAAGAAGGAATGACGGCCATCAACAGGACGAAGGGGCTGGGGGCTTCTAGGAGCCGCGCGCCATCGCTTGCATATCCGTATAGGCGGACTATACCTTCGGCCGGACTCCTGGACTATGAAGATACAAGATTGAAGACTTCGTCCCGTCTCCGGAAGGGACTTTTCTTGGCGTGGAAGGCAAGCTTGGCGATACGGATATGTAGATCTCCTACCATTGTAACCGACTCTGTGTAACCCTAGCCCTCTCCGGTGTCTATATAAACCGGAGGGTTTTAGTCCGTAGGACGAACAATAATCATACCATAGGCTAGCTTCTACGGTTTAGCCTCCTTGATCTCGTGGTAGATCTACTCTTGTACTACCCATATCATCAATATTAATCAAGCAGGACGTAGGGTTTTACCTCCACCAAGAGGGCCCGAACCTGGGTAAAACATCGTGTCCCCTGCCTCCTGTTACCGTCCGCCTAGACGCACAGTTCGGGACCCCCTACACGAGATCCACCGGTTTTGACACCGACATTGGTGCTTTCATTGAGAGTTCCTCTGTGCCGTCGCCATCAGGAAGGATGCTTCATCCCATCTTTAAAGACGGCACCGTCGCTAAGGGAGCTTTGGCTGTCATCCAAACTCTCTGGCTAGGTGGTTTCCTTATGACCGCATGTTCGTCCGCTGCGGCGATGATGACCTCTCGGGCCATCGAAAGCAATCTTCACGTCAACTCGGAATTCGCCGAGCAGCTAGATCCAATGGAGCTCTCTTCCCTAAACAAGCTCTTGGATCGCATCGCCGCCCTGGGAGTCGCTACGGATTATGACCAGATTGGGCCTAAACCTGATCTGAGAGAGATTAACTCTCCCCAGGTCACCCATCACGTTGCCGTGGTAGAGGTACAATGCGGCGACCCCTCATCAATATTAAGGACTAGCTATGTCCGGATTCCCGATCCCTCCAAGCCGGATACCCGCGGAGGGGAGGACATCACTCAAGACCTGAACTTAAAGTCAGGCGACGGGCTAGATTCATTGGACAGCTTCCAAGAATCCAAACTTCCGAGTTCGGAAACTCCTTGGCCCCTGGGTCTCAGATTGGGTGAGGTTTCAGATTTGACTCCACCCACCCACCCGTACACAAGCGATCTATCCCAAATTAGGCAAGAGCCCGAAGAAACAGTACATCATTGCTGGGCCAGATTCCTCCTGGTTATGAACAGGATAAAGGACTGCCGCGAGGAAGACGTAATTTCATTTTCTGCAATAATTGCACGGACAAGGGAATCCTCAATGCCATCAGTCGCCGTGATATTACACGATTCGCTGACTTGGCGTCCATAGTACGAAAGTATTGTGCGATGGAAAGCGCCTGGAAAACCGAAATAAAATTTTGGGACAATCCGGCCTTGAATACAAACCCAGTCCGAAATAAAAGGGTGCATCATCGCCAGACACCCGGGTTCAATACCAAAAAGCAAAAGCCCTCTACGGGGTACGGAACCGTACTGGAAGGATGGCTTAACGGACCCTATAAAATTCACAATGCGGAGGGCGCCACACCAACTCATAGCCTTAGATAATGTTGGATACTCCGGCTGGTGGCAAAAATTGGCGAAGATCTTCTAATTCCAGAAGCCACAGAAAGACACCCCAGAGACACCAGTATGGTATTAACAGTCTTCGGGACTTTCGCATCAAATAATATGCGAAAAAGAACACTCTACAGCCTTGCCGAAGTCTACCAAGTAGCAACAATAAACCCATGGAGCGACACGGCTATTACTTTTAATGCTAGTGATGAACCAAAATTTCGAACAGCCCGAGCACCAGCCGCATTGGTCCTCAGTCCAATAGTGGATGGCTTTCGTCTTACAAAGGTACTCATGGATGGCGGCAGCGGATTGAACCTCATTTATGAGGAAACCCTTCAAAAATGGAAATAGACTGGAACCGCATTGAGCGAAGCAGCACAACCTTTAGAGGAATAATCCCCAGTTGGGAAGCGCGTTGTACAGGAAAAATCACACTAGATGTGGTGTTCGGCACGCCGGATAATTACAGGTCCGAAGAGGTCACGTTCCAGGTGGCCCCGTTCAGTAGCGGATATCGCGCTCTGCTAGGGCGGGAAGCGTTTACCATCTTCCAAGCAATACCCCATTACGGGTACATGAAGCTCAAGATGCCCGGGCCTAACGGAATCATCACTCTCGCTAGTGATCCGGACATAGCACTCCGCGCCGAAAACAAGACAGTCGCACTGGCCCTCGAGGCGCTATCCGAAGCCCTAGCGGCTGAGGAACTGACTGCACTGCGCTCCATGGTGAATAGCGACGATGTGATACTCGATAAAAGATCCAATTCCACCTCCTTTAAACCGGCGGACGAAATAGTCAAATTCCAGGTCCATCCAACGGACCCCAATAAAGCAGCTTCCATCAGGAAACAGTTAAACCCTGATGTAGACGCCGCACTGCGAGAGTTCCTACGAGAGAACTGGGACATTTTCGCCTGGCACCCTTCAGACATGCCAGGAATCCCACGCAGGCTGGCCAAACACAGCTTAAATATCCTAAAAGGATTCAAGCCAGTCAAACAGGCTCTTCGGCGTTTTTCCGAACCTAAGAGACAGGCCATGGGAGAGGAACTAGCCAAGCTAATGGAGGCCGGATTCATCAAAGATATAAAACACCCAAACTGGCTAGCAAACCTGGTGATGGTACCAAAGAAGGACAAATCCTGGCGCCTGTGCGTTGATTTCAAAGACCTTAACAAGGCTTGCCCAAAGGATCCCTTCCCTCTCCCCCGCATCGATCAAATTATCGACGCTACCGTAGGACACGATTCGTTGCGTTTCCTTGATGCATACTCCAGCTACCATCAAATAAAGATGGCAGAGTCAGACCAAGCCCCAAGGGCGTTCATCACACCATACGGCCCATTCTGCTTCAACACAATGCCCTTTGGGCTCAAAAGTGCCGGTGCAACATATCAGCGCATGATTCAGACATGTCTGGCAAACCAGATCGGCAAAATAGTGGAGGCATATGTAGATGATGTGGTCGTTAAAACAAGACATGTCGAATCTCTAGTAGACGACTTGAGGCTAACATTCGATAACCTCTGAACATATGACATCAAGCTCAACCTGGAAAAATGTGTTTTCGGCGTTCCAGCCGGAAAGCTCTTGGGCTTCATTGTATCCGGTAGAGGAATTGAAGCATATCCAGCCAGATCCGAGATCTGTCACAATTGGATATCCCGAAGGACCTCAAACAAATACAAAAATTAACCGGATGCGTGGCAGCTCTAAGCCGCTTTATCTCCCGCTTAGGAGAAAAGGCCCTACCCCTTTAGCGCCTCCTTCGGCGCACCGAACACTTCGAGTGGACGGATTCAGCCACGTCCGGAATCGATGAAATAAAAGCCATCTTGGCAACAAACCCAGTCCTGGCCGCGCCAAACATTGGCGAACCAATGCTATTATACATTGCAGCAAACCATCAGGTCGTAAGCGCAGTGCTCGTCGTCGAACGAGAAACGGACGGACACAAATTCCCCCTTCAAAAGCCGGTCTACTATGTGTCCACTGTCCTTACTCCATGCAAGTCACGGTACCCGCATTATCACAAGATTGCGTACGCGGTATTTATGGCATCCCAGAAGCTGCGAGACTACTTTCAAGAGTGTTTAATAATAGTAGCCTCGGAAGTGCCACTTAACGATATTATAAACAAACGCGATGCGACGGGCCAGATTGCAAAATGGGCCATTGAGCTCCTCCCATTCGACATAACTTACAAGCCACGGCGAGCTATCAAGTCGCAAGTTTTGGCCGACTTCGTCGCAGAATGGACGGAGGCCGAACTCCCTAAAGAGTACGACACATATTCAAATAGGGTCATGCACTTCGATGGCTCCAAAATGTTGGCCGGTCTAGGGGCTGGCGTCATTTTGACGTCCCCCATAGGAGACACAGTTCAATACATACTCCAGATAATGTACACAGACTCCAACAACGCAGCCGAATATAAGGCCCTTTTACATGGTCTCCGGATGGCAGTATCCATGGGCATTCAACGCCTAGAGGTGCGCGGGGACTCGAACCTCGCAATATCCCAAATAAATGGAGACTTTGATGCCAAGGATCCAAAAATGGCAGCTTATCGCAACGTCGTCCTAAAAATGTCAGCTCGGTTCGAAGGGCTCGAATTTCACCATATAGCCCAGGAAAATAATCGGGCGGCAGATGTCCTGGCACGCGTCAGCGCAAAACGCGATGTAGTCCCCCCCCAACATCTTCCTGGAAAGGTTGTTCAAGCCATCCGTAGTATGGGAAGGGGAACCCGGCAATAACAGCCCGGACCCAACCGCACTGCCCGACACCGAACACTCTGACATAATTGGAGGCTCGGCCAATGAAATAACACTTTCAGCCCACGTAATAATGGTCGTAATCACCCCGTGGACAGAACCATTCCTCGCCTACCTTACTAGGCAGGAACTCCCCGAGGACCAAAATGAGGCACGCTGCATAGTGTGGCGATCTAAAGCCTATAAAGTCCATGAGGGAGAGCTTTATAAGAAAAGCACTACCGGAGTCCTTCAAAGGTGCATCTCCGAAGAGGAAGGGCGGAACCTCCTGGCTGAAATTCATGCCGGACTCAGCGGTCATCACGCTACAGCTCGGTCCCTTGTAAGCAAGGCCTTCCATACAGGATTTTATTGGCCGACGGCCCGAGCAGACGCCCAGGACTTAGTCCAACGATGCGTCAGTTGCCAGCTTTTTGCAAACCAAAGCCATATGCCACCCACCGCCCTCCAAACTATCCCCATCACTTGGCCCTTCACGGTCTGGGGGCTTGACATGGTTGGACCCCTTAAAGGCGGAACCCACAAGAAAAAATACTTACTGGTCATGGTGGATAAGTCCACCAAATGGATAGAAGCCAAGCCCGTTAAGACAGCTGAATCCGGACTGGTGATAGACTTTATATCCGGGGTTGTACACCGTTACGGCATCCCCCACAGCATCATCACTGATAAGGGCACGAACTTTATGGCCGACGAGGTAAAACTCTGGTGCAAAAACATGGGCATCAAGCTCGATTATGCTCCCGTCTATCACCCACAAACTAATGGCCAGGTCGAACGTGCAAATGGTCTTATCATGAGCGGCATCAAACCCAGATTAGTGCGGTCCCTTAAGGAATCTAATACGAACTGGGTAGAGGAGCTCGACTCCGTACTCTGGGGGCTGCGGACCACGCCGAATCACACCACCGGATACACACCATTCTTCATGGTGTACGGCGCAGAGGCAGTTTTGCCCTGCGACATAATTCATGACTCACCTCGAGTGCGCATGTACGAAGAAAGAGAAGCCGAGCTCGATCGGCAGGACAGTTTGGACGCCTTGGAGGAAGAGCGTGACGTGGCAAAAGCCCGTTCCGCATTCTATCAATAGCAGGCTCGAAGATACCAAAGTAGAGAAGTACTGGCCAAAAATTACAACGTTGGCGAATTAGTTCTACGTCTGCTGGACAAGAAAAAGGACAAACTCAAGCCCAAGTGGGAAGGTCCCTTCATGATTGACCAAGTCCTGACTGGTGGAGCGTACCGCCTGCGAGATGCATCGGATAACCGAATCAAGTCGAACCCATGGAACGCAGCCCGTCTCCGAAGATTCTATGCCTAGCGTCGGACTCTATGTTCGTTTCCTTCCTTTGTCCATTTTTATATACTTTATGTCTTACATTTCTCTCCTTCTCCTCTCTCTCTCCTATAGCCTTTAAAGGCTCATAAAGTGACGCGCTATCCGCGCTCATTAAACCTGGGGGCTTCTTTAAACAGAAGCTTATTTATATGGGCTTCATGCCCAACAAATGTGTCACACTTCCACATGTACCTTTTATTCGCTAGTATATGCATCGATATGATTGAAGTTTTGGTCAAGCTGGGTTGCCTGGCTCCTGTGCTTACCCCTACGTTCCCGATTGTTCGGCTAGGTGGTAAAGGGAGCACCTCTGCGATTGTTACTGCTGGGTCATCCGGATGTGTACCTCAGACTGGGTGAAGCCAAAAGCTAGCATTTTTAAGGGAATATTCGGTCGGTGAACTAAAGATGATCTTTTTTTATTTATCTATACGCCCCCAGATGTTTTTCCTGCGTCTCTTTTCGCAGAATGGACATGCACTTTAGGGCATGCCTCCTTGGGAAAGGAACCCCTAATGGAACTATTCTCCCTCGAAGATGTTTCTTACTAACCATGTAATATAACATAACTAGTTGGGCACTTGTCTGTTCAAGCACTAATGACCCCTACGCCTGGTCTCCATGCATACCCCGGTTCTTATATAACCACGAGGGTATTCGGACACACTCCGGACCGTCAGGTCCCGAGGTTGAAGCGAAAAGGTCGGCCATGACAAATGATCTACAATCCGGCTAGAAGGCATTACACATGTCAATTATAATTACATAGTCAATCTGACTGATTGTATTCCTCTTCAATACCACCTAACAGGCTGTCTAGTTTACAGTCCTGTTGGGAATACTTTGTGGCCAATTCTACTTGTCTGTGTACTAAGCTCACAGGGATCTCCTTCCCATCGGGCCCCACGGGTCCGACCTCGGCCATGTGGTTTGGGTCAGCCTTCGTGTACCGCGTCTTCACCATGGCCCAGGCCTCCCTGGCGCCTTGACGGCAGGCCGACATCTTCCACAATCGGAAGCGCCGCCGCGCTCCCTTCAGCTTTTCTACAGGCTCTCCAAGGCCTTCGGGCATGGAGACGGATGGCCACAAGGCCTGGGCAACGCTTTGCATCACCTGCCGAACTCGCTCGTGCAGTTGTGAGAGCTAGGGAAGAAGGCCACCCGTAGAAATGGGCATTTCCTCTGCAGGACGTCCTGTTAGCATACCTACAGACATTAATCTGTTAGTCGACTTCCTCGCCGAACTGTTTTTTCAAAGTTCGTTTAAGCACTTACTATATATGCCGCGTCGAAGCCGCTGATTCTCCTTCACGGAGTCCAACAGCTGGGCACGAACATCCTTCAGTTCAACGCCCAGCTTGGTGTTGGCATCTTGGAAATTGTTCTTCTCCCGCCTCACCTTTGTCAGCACGCTCTCACCAGCCTTCAGCTGGCGTCGGAGTTGTTGCTCTTCCGGATTTAATCCGGCGCCATCTGCAATTTCATTTGTCAGATTTGCACCCACGCCGCACATCGCAAAATACTTATCTTTCGAAGCGTATATTACCAGAGTGGGTTTCCTTGGGCTCCCCTGCCGTGGCTAGTGCGGCCTCAAGTTGGGCTTTGCACTCTTCTAGCTCCTGGGGCAGTAGGGTATTCTTTTTTGTAAGAACCTGCATAACAAATGATCCTTAAATCAGTTATTCTAACTGTTTCAAGTCTCGGGGGCTACTGGTATATATAATTACCAAAAATTTCTTACCCGTATGTCTTTTACATACTGCTCTGTGGCTCTGGCTAGACCATTTTGAGTGGCACGGAGGAACGCATCTGTAACGCCCTCGATGCGGCTATATCTCCCACGTGTCGAAGCACGACTTAGAGGCATAACTGCATTGAAAGCAATGTCACAAGTGAGGTAATCTTCACACAACCCATGTAATACATAAGGGAAAGAGATACATAGTTGGCTTACAATCGCCACTTCACACAATACATGAATAAAGCATTACATCATCCAAATACAATCAAGGTCCGACTACGGAACCAAAATAAAAGAAGAACCCCAAATGCGACAAAGGTCCCCGATCGACCCCAACTGGGCTCCACTACTGATCAACTAGAATGGAACAACACAAAGGACAAGATCTTCATCGAGCTCCTCTTGAGCTTGGTTGCCTCATCTGCACGGTCTCATCCGCACCTGCAAGCTGGTTTTGGAAGTATATGTGAGCCACAGGGACTCAGCAATCTCGCACCCTCGCGATCAAGACTATTTAAGCTTATGGGTAAGGTAACAGGTATGAGGTGGAGCTGCAGCAAGCGACTAGCATATATGGTGGCTAACATACGCATATGAGAGCGAGAAGAGAAGGCAAGGCATGGTCGATAAAAGTATGATCAAGAAGTGATCCTAGAACAACCTACGTCAAGCATAACTCCAACACCGTGTTCACTTCCCAGACTCCGCCGGAAAGAGACCATCACAGTTACACACGCGGTTGATGTATTTTAATTAAGGTCAACATCAGGTTTTCTACAACCGGACATTAACAAATTCCCATCTGCCCATAACCGCGGGCACGATTTTCGAAAGTTCAAATCCCTGCAGGGGTGTCCCAACTTAGCCCATGACAAGCTCTCACGGTCAACGAAGGAATAGACCTCCTCCCGAGACATTCCGATCAGACTCGGTATCCCGGTTCTACAAGACATCCTCGACAATGGTAAAACAAGTCCAGCAAGACCACCCGCTGTGCCGACAAATCCCAATAGGAGCTGCACATATCTCGTTCTCAGGGCACACCGGATAACCTAAGCGTACAGGAGCCGACGTAACCCAAGTTGCCAAGGGATGGCCCTGCACGGTGCTCTGGGTTGGACCAACACTCAGAGGAGCACTGGCCCGGGGGTTTAAATAAAGATGACCCTTGAGTCTGCAGAACCCAAGGGAAAGAAAAGGCTAGGTGGCAAATGGTAAAACCAATGTTGGGCCTTGCTGGAGGAGTTTTATTCAAGGCGAACTGTCAAGGGGTTCCCATTATAACCCAACCGCGTAAGGAACGCAAAATCCGGGAACATAACACGGATATGACGGAAACTAGGGCGGCAAGAGTGGAACAAAACACCAGGCATAAGGCCGAGCCTTCCACCCATTACCAAGTATATAGATGCATTAATTAAAATAAGAGATATTGTGATATCCCAACAAAATATCCATGTTCCAAACATGGAACAAGCTCCAATCTTCACCTGCAACTAACAACGCTATAAGAGGGGCTGAGCAAAGCGGTAACATAGCCAAACAACGGTTTGCTAGGACAAGGTGGGTTAGAGGCTTCGTTCATCAATATCGGAGGCATGATAAGCAAGTGGTAGGTATCGCAGAATAGGCATAGCAAAAGAGCGAGCAACTAGCAAGCAAAGATAGAAGTGATTTCGAGGGTATGGTCATCTTGCCTGAAATCCCGCAAGGAAGAAGAACGAGTCCATGAAGAAGACAAATGGACGTAGTCGAACGGTTCCTCACAAACGCGGCGTTATCGGAACCAACCCGAAGATGCCACACCGGAAAGAAGCAAACAATCATGGTAAACAACCACCACATAAGCATGGCATGATGCACAAACAATTATGATGCATGTCCGGTTTAATGAAGCATGGCATGGCAAAATGCACAAACAACACTACACGTTAAGTGGAGCTCAATATGCAACGAGTTGCATATTGACGGACACCACAATAATTATTTAGTTCTCTCTCGTTTAGGTACCCAACAATATTAAATGTTGTTAAACATGGCAAGAGGTGAAACATAATGAAACTATCTAACTAGGCAAGTTTAAATGAGGCCGGAACCACAAAACAACAAGTCCGGAAACTCCTCATGTGCATTTAGTAATTTAAGCTAACAACACTTTTAATCATTTTAATTGTTGTTATTATGATGCGGATGACATGGGCAAGTTTTATGCAAGTTTTAAAGAAAATGTTGATAAGAGCATTATATGGAGCATATGTCATCGTGGCGGAAAGAAAGGATGCCACGGCGACAATAACGGAAACGGTACCACGACAATGTTCCGGTTCCGGAAACTCGATTGAGATGCCGGTGGAAAAGAACAAGTGTGACGGGAGCGTGTCATGCGAAGAACGGTGGGGTGCTCCCGGTTACCGGGTTCCCACGGGTTAGCGGCAAACGAGGAGGACCGAGCAAGAGACAACTCAGACACGATGCAAACACGAGCATAACATACAACACACATGCGTTCATTCACGGGCGTCGTCTCGATGGCTATACCTTCGAAGCGTGCAAAGGGGATGGTTCTCGTTCGTAGAGGGAAGTAGGCGTTCTCACGACAGTGGTAGTGGTACATGTTTATCGTTGCACAAGTTTCCGTAGACGTTCATGTCATTGATGTCATGGTACTTGGGGTCTTCGGACTTTCCGGTCTCGTTCTTGCGACGGTAGTCATTCACGTACGTTCGGAGAGGTACTTGATGATCCCAACGTCTTCGGTGTGACGGTAGTTGTACACGGTCCACGAGACGTCGATCGTTCGGGGTCCGACTTGCGGTTCTTGCCGACATGAGTGGTAGTTGGCATTTTCGTGTAGACGAACTTGGCGCATCCGAAGGGTCACACTCGTCGTCGTGGGAACTTGGTCAATCCAAGTTCTTCGAGTGTCGTGGTACTTGGCGAATCCGCGTAGTCATGCATGTTCCAACATCACACTTGGAGGGACACCAACGGCGTGGTACTTGGCGAATCCTGGACTGTCTTGGCGGTCTCCGGTGGAGGCGTTCTTGGCAAGCAACGAGCGGCGACGCGGTGCACCGACGCAGCAACGCAGGCAGGTGCTCGAGCAGGACTTGGCGCCGGTCGTCTTCCTCACGTTCTCGCACGACAAAGGCATGGGCGAAAGGAAAGGCACGGGCAGGAGGAAGGAGGCTGGCGCTGGTCGGGAACCACAGCGAGGAGAAGGGAGCAGAGGCATGCCGGAGTAGCTGGTGGCGCCTGGTCACTGGCGAGGAGACGAGCGCGGGGTCGGACGCTGCTGCGGGGTACTTGGGACCTGACGGCGGCATGACGCGGGCGCCGGGGCCGCCGGAGTTGGCCCCTCGGGTGGAGGCGCGGGGAGGACTCGGCCGCGAGGCCGTGGCGTTGGTGCAGCGGAGATGCGGCTCTGCGGCAGCTCGCATGGGAGGACGAAGAAGGAGCGGAGGAGAGGACGGCGCGGGGTCTGCAGGATCCGGTGAGGGGCGGCGGCGTCTCGAGCTCCTGTTGGCCGGGAGACAGAGCACAGGCAGGAGGGGAGGGCGACGAGGTCTGGAGGAGGACGAGCGAGGGGGTCTGCACTCCCTAGCGATGCGTGCATGTGAGTGAGTGGCAGCGCGGGGAAAAACGAGAGGGACAGGGAGATCGAGCTGAGCTGAGCGAGGGGGAAGATGGGATCGAGCGCGGGGTCTCTCCTGGCGGCGCGAGGGGAAAAACGACAGGGAGAAGGGAGTCGGGCTAGGGTTTAGGTGGGTGCGGTTGGGCCTTTGCCTTAGGTTGGTTTGGTGGTGGGCTGGCTGAGCCTAAAGGGCCGGCCTAGAGTTTGGCCTAGGGAGACCCAGGGAGGCCGGCCTGGGCTGGGCTACTCTCTCCTACTCCTCTCTAATTTTCTTTAACAAAAAAACAACTAGAGAGAAGAAAATAAATAAAGAGAGGGTTAGGGAAAGAATATTTCAGGAAATAAAATATTCTTAGAGCGCTGAAACTTTGCCCAAATAGAATAACATGGTTTGGCAATATTTTAGAGATAGAAAAATAATTCAAGTTTGAATTAGATTCAAACTTGAGCTATTTTTGAATCCAACCAAAACAAGTTCAAAGGATCTGAAATTTGGAGGAGGTGATCCTGGCACAGTCTAGAATTTATAGGAAAAGAATGGACATTAATAGAGAAGGGAAAAAATGGGACGAAGGCATGGGGAAAATATTTGCAAGTGTGTGATGGTAATTCCACATAATTGGAATATTTACTATAGCTCTCTAAATATCGAGAGGATAAGTTGTAAAGAGAATCGCCATGTGAATTCCCTCGATTTAAATGGATCAAAGATCCATGCCATTTGTTTAGTTGAGTTAAGAAAATTAAATGACATGATGGCATGATGACATGATGCAATGCACCGGATGCAATGAACCAAACAAATCACACGACAAAACTCGGAAACCCTGGAAGGCATCTGCAGCTCCGGTCTTGGGGCATCACAATACTCCACCACTACGAGAGGATCTCGTCCCGAGATCTAGGATGGCACCGGAGGAAAAAAAACAGAAGAGAAAGAGAAGAGGTAAAGCTAAGTTGCTTCTTTGACAAACGAATGAAGCCAAAGAACCTTGCGAGGTTGAACAAAAGAAAGGAGGTATGCCACGAAGATGAACAAAGTTGAAAACACTCCGTTGGAAAAGAGGAAATGAAAGAACCGATTCGGGTAGCACTTCGGTTTAGAAGGGATAAGCAAGGAAAAGAACAAGGTCCATACAAGAACAATAAGAAGTGTTGAAGAGAGCAACATCACAATGCCTCCGGAACAAAAGAAATAGAAGATAGATAATTGAAAGAAAGGAATGGAGAAGAAAATGCCAGCTTCTGCCACAAAAGAGATAGAAAATGCATCCTTAGGAGAAGGGTCGAACGGAGTTGTTGGAAAAAAAACCAACAACGAAAAGAGTAAGCTTGTAGTGGGCTTATGGAGAACAACTCAAAACTATGAGGTGAAATTCTGCCACTCACGGAAAAGATTTGATTGGATTTATTACAAGGAGACGAGAAGCTATTTCACCGGGAGGATAAACGAACTTGAGTCATTTATGAGCACCATAATAGCAACAATCCTTAGGGAAGGCTTTTGGTGAAAATATTACCCAAGATAACTCAAATGGCGAGATTGATGGATTTAAAATATCTCATTCCTGACAACTTGTGAATCATGAAACACGAAAGAAATTATCAAGAATGACATAATACCACCTCCAATGATACGGTAGATAGAATAGCACACCGGATTGCAATGATGAATAAAGCTTGAACTCCTCTGAAAAGAATCTTGATGAACACTTTGGAAAGGAATTAAATCCTTTATGAACCATCATGTAGAACCTTCATGAGAACTCCGGTAATAAAAGAAATAATCAATCGAAATGGAGGATGAAAAGAATAAGGTTGAAGCCTTGCAATGATTTAAATGAATCTCCATGGTGATGTAATTGCGAGAGCTTGGAACTCCGGGAAAAAGAGAAGATGACACAATTGAAATCAGGAATTTGATGAACCTTCGGAATAAGGAATTAATCACTTGGATGAAGAAGAACAAGAATTACGTTATATGTATCCTTCACCAATTAAATTGATGACAAACAACGGATTTGGCATACTACTTATTCTCGTGGAAAGGATTTAATTTAGATGTCGCGCCAACTTGAAGAGGTCTTCGATGATCCACCGGTAGGATTTGAAAGAACGAAAGAATTAATATGATAACCATGGAAGAGAATCTTGAGCAAACCATCGTAAGAATTGAAAACGAACGAAGTAAAGATAAAGAAACACCGGGAAGAATTAGCAAATACACGAAGATGCTTGAGAGGATTTAGATACATGAGAATGAAGAGATCACGAGCCGATTAAAGATCACTTGAACGAAGCACCGGTAAAATTTGGAGAATGATAGCTGAAAGCTGAGAATGAATAATTATGAGATGATGGGCTCCGGAGAATCAAACTGAAAATACTCTGAATTACTCCGGATGGGTGAAAAGAATTCTCACAATCAAAACAATTATGAGAGGATGGTAACAAGCTAGAATCACGAATCTTGAAGAGAATGGAGCAAGATTAAGAGAAAAACTTCTTCGGTCTTCAAATGACGACGAGAAACACCACCGTGAATTGTTGAGGCACTCCAGAATGAATAATGGAAAGGTTGAGCCAATGATGAAAAGAATTTGAAAGATCTTAGAGGAGGACATCTGACTGATGGCAATTCATTCTTACATCAAACTTCGAAAAGAATTTTAAGGATATCTCCGGGAGAATTAGAAGAGTCAGGTAAGATCCTGGGAAAAGACATGTGGGTTAGGGCCCACTCAAAAGAAACACCGTTGAAAAGATTACTTGAAAAGGAGAAAGCACCGGTTGAATTAGACGACTTGAATGAGATAACATCCTCGAAAGAGCTTGAACGAATGTAGAGTGGAAAACACGAATCTTCGAGATATCTTTAGCCCTCCAAAACAAAAGCATATCGAGAAGTGAAAGATTAAGAGGTACACCGGCATGAGAAAGCATTTGAAACAAGGAAAAGGATGTGAATCAACAAAGCTTGAATTGAAACCACCGGAGAAGAAAACGAGTGATGAGAGACGAACTTGAAGCTCCGTTAGAATCTTCATGAGAATCACCGGATAAGAATATTGATAGAAAAGAATGGAGAGACTTCCATCGATAAAATGAATAGTGAAAAAGAACTCTGAGTCCTTGAAGAAAAAGGGTGGGTGGGCGGGAAAAACAAAGGCAACTTGGGGACGGATGAAACAAACACAGTTGAGAAAGCTGAGATTGAATCTTGCGAATGTTGAAGTGATCGGATCCACTTGAAGAGAAGCACACCAGTTGAACAAGATTGGCATAACAATCTCGATTATCCTGAAGGATTAGTATTCGCATAGGAGTATGAGAACAACCTTAGAGAAGGTATGGAATCAACATTTGACTTCGAAGCAACTCGAATACCATAACTCAAAAAACAAAACAAAGGATTGGCTTGCAGAATAAGCCAGAACAAACATATGATAGAGATTTCGTCCGAAGTTTTCGTGGTGGGGCCTACACGGGTTCGATCGTACAGCACCATCATGTACAAGGCAGTGCACAGGACATACGAAGCATCCCCGAGTCGGCATAGCCAAGGACTCTTTAAGACACAACAAGACCACTGTAAAACCGACCGTGGATAGGCGGACCACTAGACGTCGAACCCCAATTTCATATCATACACCTGTCGGAAAGATTTCCTAAGAGCTACTTGAATTCCCACCTATGAAACTCTGAAACCTTTCCGGTTATGCAATCAGGTGTTGGGGATACAGGGGAAGCATAATATCTCACCCAAAACTAGCAAATCCTACATCCAGCTGTATCCATCCTTCAACACATAACCAAGAAACCTTCGGAAATCATCTACCTCAACCTTCGAAAAGCATCCGTTATACAAGTTATGGCAATACTCCCAAACTCCCGCCCCAGTACTGGGTGGCGTCGAGGTTATCTCACCAACGAACTGCATAAAAGAGATTTTCGATGTCGGCGTACTAAACTCAGGTATTCCAGAACTGCAATGATAAAATTGTGACGACAACACCTCAGAGCTCAACTCCCCGGGACACTTCCACAAAACCCCTGACAGGAGGCACCAAGACAATGTTCTCGTCACAAAACCATCGGAACGATTCCAAGATACCCGCGTGATCCTAAAAAAATTTAGTGAAATTTGAGAAGAGAAGAGTCAAAATTCTACGTCAGGATGCCTCACCAGAGCGACAAAGGGACTGAGGAGTAAAAAGAAATCCTAACTCTCCGATATATAATTCCTAATGACTCAAAACATTTTTTCTAGACTCAACAACGACTGCTAAAAACGATCAAGCAGTGGGGGCTCCTAAGGTCGGGGAAGGCTCTGATACCAACTTGTAATGCCCTCGATGCGGCTATATCTCCCACGTGTCGAAGCACGACTTAGAGGCATAACCGCATTGAAAGCAATGTCACAAGTGAGGTAATCTTCACACAACCCATGTAATACATAAGGGAAAGAGATACATAGTTGGCTTACAATCGCCACTTCACACAATACATGAATAAAGCATTACATCATCCAAATACAATCAAGGTCCGACTACGGAACCAAAATAAAAGAAGAACCCCAAATGCGACAAAGGTCCCCGATCGACCCCAACTGGGCTCCACTACTGATCAACTAGAACGGAACAACACAAAGGACAAGATCTTCATCGAGCTCCTCCTGAGCTTGGTTGCGTCATCTGCACGGACTCATCGGCACCTGCAAGCTGGTTTTGGAAGTATCTGTGAGACACGGGGACTCAGCAATCTCGCACCCTCGCGATCAAGACTATTTAAGCTTATGGGTAAGGTAACATGTATGAGGTGGAGCTGCAACAAGTTTGAATTAGATTCAAATTTGAGCTATTTTTGAATCCAACCAAAACAAGTTCAAAGGATCTGAAATTTGGAGGAGGTGATCCTGGCACAGTCTAGAATTTATAGGAAAAGAATGGACATTAATAGAGAAGGGAAAAATGGGACGAAGGCATGGGGAAAATATTTGCAAGTGTGTGATGGTAATTCCACATAATTGGAATATTTACTATAGCTCTCTAAATATCGAGAGGATAAGTTGTAAAGAGAATCGCCATGTGAATTCCCTCGATTTAAATGGATCAAAGATCCATGCCATTTGTTTAGTTGAGTTAAGAAAATTAAATGACATGATGGCATGATGACATGATGCAATGCACCGGATGCAATGAACCAAACAAATCACACGACGAAACCTAGAATCCCTGGAAGTCATCTGCAGCTCCGGTCTTGGGGCGTTACAGCATCTCCCGAATTGAAGGCATCCAATGCCTCTTGGGAGAAACAAGCGTCGCGAAGAACTGTCCGGCGACGCCTGTGGTTCATGGCACTCTCCACCTCGGAATTGGTGGCAGACAGCCTGTCCGCATCCTCTGTTGGAGGAGCGTCCGGTGCGCGCCTTGTGTTCGCCTCTGCTTACAGACCAGGCTTTGGAGCCTGGCTGGTGGAGGCACGATTGGCAACCCCTCCGGATATAGTCCGGCGAGGTCTCTTCGTCCTGAAGAGAGCACGAGTGTTAATCTGCCTTGAAGGAATAACACCTGGGAATAAGATGGCATGCTATACCTTTGCGCCGGCGTCTCAGTCCGGACCGCACTTCCTTTCAGCCCGCGGGCCTTGCCACCCCTCGTTGGCTAGTCGCCGCAGGCTCGGCCTCTCGTCTCAAGGACCTCCCCTGCAAAACACGGTTGTCATACGGCAATCAAAAACACGCGAGGATAGATCCCTTTTCAAAGTGCTGGGACTTTGGTCTCAGTTACCTGTGAGGCTGGGAGTAGCCCTAGGTAATCGGTCGTAATGGCCACCAAGGCGTTGTCCTTGCTCAATTGATGAAACACCCCATCAATCAGCTCCACAGATAAGTCAGGATCCTCTTGAGAGGCCGGGTCGAGGGACCGTCCCGGATCCTCGGGTTGTGGAGGAGGACTGTTTATTTCTTTAACAGCCTGGCGTAGTTCCTGCGTTGAAGTCGTTAGACTGAATATTTAACGATGGGAATATAAAATGAATGGGCAAGTAAAAGTGTCCACTTACCCAACTTGGGGGATTGTACATAGAAAATCCACCCTGTGGGTTGACGCGGAGAAATTCCTCCTCTTCTCCCTTGTACAAAGCGGACAAGGTCTTTATTAGAGCGGCAGCCGAATCCGGCCCCTTATGGCCGTAGCGGGTGGCATCGTCCTCCCTGTTGAAGTCCCACATGGGGCTGCCTCTATACTGAAGCGGCTGCACCCCTCGCATGATGCATGCGGCCATGACCCCGATCATGGTCAGTCCGGAATGAGCTAACAATCTTATCCAGCCCATCAGGTAAAGAACGTCCCTGTCACTTTCCCTCTGAGGGCTCTGTGGACGCCAGCTTAGGCGCTTCTTTAGGGGAGCACTATCAAACTCAGGGAGGCCGATCCGGACAGGATCCGGCAGCGGGACTTCCTCTATATAAAACCATTTCGAAGGCCAGTCCTCGGACGCCTTCTTTGGGGTTCCGGATAGATATCCGGTCTCGGCGATGCGCCACACTTTGGCCCCGCCCACTTGATATATTGACCCATTCTTAGAACGGGGCACGAGGAGGAATAGCCTTTTTCACAGTGTGAAATGAGCCTCGCAGCCCAAAAATAGCTCACAAAGGGCTACGAAGCCCGCGATATGCAATATGGAGGCAAGCGTGAGGTTGTGTAGCTGGAGGCCATAGAACTCCAGGAGCCCTCGGAGAAATGGATGAATTGGAAATCCAAGCCCTCTTATTCAGTAAGGGACCAGGCATACCCACTCTCCTTTGGAGGGATTGGGGGCGCTCTCCGCTTGCTCTCTGCCAGTATAGGTGGCAAGTCCGGCTCGAACCGGAACCATATAGGCCGGGGGGAGAAATCCCTTGGTCTGGAGCGTTGCTAGCTCGCTGTGTGGGATGGAGCACCTCTTCCAATCTCCAGGCTGAGGGCTGGAAGGGCGAGAGGAGGAGCTGCGACGTCTGGCCATGGTAGAATGGACCTCTGTCGGATGCGCTCTGATGAATACTCGCAGAAGGGAGAAGGTGCGGTTTGGATCTAACTCCTCGTCCCCTTAAATAGGCGGCTCATTCACGCGACTAGGGGTGTAAATATAAAGAAAACACCCTGACTTTTCGTATTCGTTGACACGTGGAAGACGGCCATTATTGGGCGTAGAAGCCAAGGAGCACTACATCTACAAGAAACCGGACACTATTCAACAGGTACACGGAATTTGGAGGAGAACCCGCCTTGCAATGCCGAAGACAATTTGCGCGCCGGACTCGTCGTCATTGGAGCCTGGTTCGGGGGCTACTGAGGGAGTCCTGGATTAGGGGGTGTCCGGATAGCCGGACTACACCTTCGGCCGGACTCCTGGACTATGAAGATACAAGATTGAAGACTTCGTCCCGTGTTCGGAAGGGACTTTTCTTGGCGTGGAAGGCAAGCTTGGCGATACGGATATGTAGATCTCCTACCATTGTAACCGACTCTGTGTAACCCTAGCCCTCTCCAGTGTCTATATAAACCGGAGGGTTTTAGTCTGTAGGACGAACAACAATCATACCATAGGCTAGCTTCTAGGGTTTAGCCTCCTTGATCTCGTGGTAGATCTACTCTTGTACTACCCATATCATCAATATTAATTAAGCAGGATGTAGGGTCCTCCATCAAGAGGGCCCGAACCTGGGTAAAACATCGTGTCCCCTGCCTCCTGTACCATCCACCTGGACGCACAGTTCGGGACCCCCTACCCGAGATCCGCCGGTTTTGACACCGACAGTGGCGCTCAGGCCCCAGCCTCCCAGCGCATCTTCAAGCAGTTCTCCTGAGAAGTGAATGCAGCCCTCCCTAAGCTCGAGGCTACGCACCCGCTCAGGTGGCCTAATTACGCCATCACCTTTAGCTCGGTGGACCAGCACAAATGCGCGGCAACCGCCGGTGTCCTCCTGATGCTTTGCTCACCCGTCATTAGCAATGTCCAAGTCACCAAGACCCTGATCGATGGCAGTGCAGGACTCTGTGTCCTGTCCGTCGATACGTTCGACAGCCTTCAAGTGCCATACGATCAGCTCCAGCCCACCAAGCCTTTCTCAGGAGTGACACGGCTCCACCACCCCGATAAGGCAAGTTCGCCTCCCTGTCACCTTCGGTCAGCGTGATAACTACTTCGATGTCGCCCACATCCGCCTGCCATAAAATGCCATCCTCGGGTACCAGCGCTGGCCAAATTCATGGCGATCACCCACCATGGCTACAACGTTCTCAAGATGTCGGGAAGCAGTGGAATCATCACGGTCCCTTGCGAAGAAAGAGATGCGGTGTGCTCCCTCAAGCGCGCCTTCCAAGCTTGCTACCTCTTGAGCATTGCGTTGGTTTTCCCGAAGAGGAAGGGATGATGCAGCAAAGTAGCGTAAGTATTTCCCTCAGTTTTTGAGAACCAAGGTATCAATCCAGTAGGAGGCTACGCGCCAGTCCCTCATACCTGCAGAAAACAAATAAATCCTCGCAACCAACGCGATAAGGGGTTGCCAATCCCTACACGGCCACTTACGAGAGTGCGATCTGATAGATATGATAAGATAATTATTTTGGTATTTTTGTGATAAAGATGTAAAGTAAATAAAAACAAAGTAAAAGCAAAGGAAATAACTAAGTATTGGGAGATTAATATGATGAAGATAGACCCGGGGGCCATAGGTTTCACTAGTGGCTTCTCTCGAGAGCATAAGTATTCTACGATGGGTGAACAAATTACTGTTGAGCAATTGACAGAATTGAGCATAGTTATGAGAATATCTAGGTATGATCATGTATATAGGCATCACGTCCGAGACAAGTAGACCGACTCCTGCCTGCATCTACTACTATTACTCCACTCATCGACCGCTATCCAGCATGCATCTAGAGTATTAAGTTAATGAAAACAGTGTAACGCCTTAAACAAGATAACATGATGTAGAGGGATAAACTCATGCAATATGATGAAAACCCCATCTTTTTATCCTCGATGGCAACAATACAATACGTGCCTTGCTGCCCTACTGTCATTGGGAAAGGACACCACAAGATTGAACCCAAAGCTAAGCACTTCTCCCATTGCAAGAAAGATCAATCTAGTAGGCCAAACCAAACTGATAATCCGAAGAGACTTGCAAAGATAACCAATCATACATAAAAGAATTCAGAGAAGATTCAAATATTGTTCATAGATAGACTTGGTCATAAACCCACAATTCATCAGTCTCAACAAACACACCGCAAAAAGAAGATTACATCGAATAGTTCCCCACAAGAGAGGGGGAGAACATTGTATTGAGATCCAAAAAGAGAGAAGAAGCCATCTAGATACTAACTATGGACCCGTAGGTCTGAGGTGAACTACTCACACTTCATCGGAGGGGCTATGGTGTTAATGTAGAAGCCCTCCGTGATCGATGCCCCCTCCGGCGGAGCTCCGGAACAGGCCCCAAGATGGGATCTCGTGGATACAGAAAGTTACAACGGTGGAATTAGGGTTTTGGCTCCGTATCTGATTGTTTGTGGGTACGTAGGTATATATAGGAGGAAGGTGTATGCCGGTGGAGCAACAGGGGGCCCACGAGGGTGGAGGGTGCGTCTGGGGGGGTAGGCGCGCCCCCTACCTTGTGGCCTCCTCTTTTGTGTCTTGACGTAGGGTCCAAGTCTCCTGGATCTTGTTCATTGAGAAAATCACGTTCCTGAAGGTTTCATTCCGTTTGGACTCCGTTTGATATTCCTTTTCTTCGAAACCCTAAAATAGGCAAAAAAAACAACAATTCTGGGCTGGGCCTCCGGTTAATAGGTTAGTCCCAAAAATAATATAAAAGTGGATAATAAATCCCAATAATGTCCAAAACAGTAGATAATATAGCATGGAGCAATCAAAAATTATAGATACGTTGGAGACGTATCAAGCATCCCCAAGCTTAATTCCTGCTCGTCCTCGAGTAGGTAAATTATAAAAACAGAATTTTTGATGCGGAGTGCTACTTGGCATAATTTTAATGTAATTCTTCTTAATTGTGGTATGACTATTTAGATCCGAAAGATTCAAGACAAATGTTCATATTGACATAAAAATAATAATACTTCAAGCATACTAACTAAGCAATTATGTCTTCTCAAAATAACATGGCCAAAGAAAGTTCATCCCTACAAAATCATATAGTTTAGTAATACTCCATTTTCGTCACACAAGAATGCTCTCATCATGCACAACCCCGATGATAAGCCAAGCAATTGTTTCATACTTTAGTAATCTCAAACCTATAAACTTTCACGCAATATATGAGTGCGAGCCATGGACATAACACTATGGGTGGAATAGAATATAATGAGGGGCTTATGTGGAGAAGACAAAAAGGAGAAAGTCTCACATCAACGAGGCTAATCAATGGGCTATGGAGATGCCCACCGATTGATGTTAATGCAAGGAGTAGGGATTGCCATGCAACGGATGCACTAGAGCTATAAATGTATGAAAGCTCAACAAAAGAAACTAAGTGGGTGTGAATCCAACTTGCTTGCTCATGAAGACCTAGGGCACTTGACGATGCCCATTGTTGGAATATACAAGCCAAGTTCTATAATGAAAATTCCCACTAGTATATGAAAGTCACAAAACAAGAGACTCTCTATCATGAAGATTACGGTGCTACTTTGAAGCACAAGTGTGGCAAAGGATAGTAACATTGTCCCTTCTCTCTTTTTCTCTCATTTTTTTGGGCCTTCTCCTTTTCTTATGGCCTTTCTCTTTCTTTTTTTTGGGCCTTCTCTTTTTTTTATTTCCTTTCTCTATTTTTTTATAATTCCTCACTTGGGACAATGCTCTAGAAAATGATGATCATCGCACTTCTATTTATTTACAACTCAATGATTACAACTCAATACTAGAACAAAAGATGACTCTATATGAATGCCTCCGGCGGTGTACCGGGATATGCAATGGACCAAGAGTGACATGTATGAAAGAATTATGAACGGTGGCTTTGCCACAAATACTATGTCAACTACATGATCATGCTAAGCAATATGACAATAATGAATGTGTCATGATAAACGGAATGGTGGAAAGTTGCATGGCAATATATCTCGGAATGTCTATCGAAATGCCATAATAGGTAGGTATGGTGGCTGTTTTGAGGAAGATATAAGGAGGTTTATGTGTGAAAGAGTGTATCATATCACGGGGTTTGGATGCACCGGCAAAGTTTGCGCCAACTCTCAATGTGAGAAAGGGCAATGCACGGTACCGAATAGGCAAGCAAGGATGGATGGGTGAGAGTATGTATAATCCATGGACTCAACATTAGTCATAAAGAACTGACATACTTATTGCAAAAATCTACAAGTCATCAAAAACCTCGGCACTACGCGCATGCTCCTAGGGGGATAGATTGGTAGGAAAAGACCATCGCTCATCCCCGACCGCCACTCATAAGGTGGACAATCAAATAACACCTCATGTTTCAAATTTGTTACATAACGTTTACCATACGTGCATGCTACAGGACTTGCAAACTTCAACACAAGCATTTCTCAATTTCACAACTACTCAACTAGCACGACTATGATATTATTACCTCCATATCTCAAAACAATCATCAAGCATCAAACTTCTATTAGTATTCAAAACACTCATAAGAAAATTTTACTAATCTTGAATACCTAGCATATTAGGATTTTAAGAAAATTACCATGATATTTAAGACTCTCAAAATAGTCTAAGTGAAGCATGAGAGATCAATAGTTTCTATAAAACAAATCCACCACCGTGCTCTAAAAGATATAAGTGAAGTTCTAGAGTAAAACTATATAACTCAAAAGATATAAGCGAAGCACATAGAGTATTCTACCGAATTCCAAATCATGTATGGATATCACAAAAGGTGTTTACAGAAAGGATGATTGTGGTAAAATAAAAAGTAAATACTCAAATCATACAAGACGCTCCAAGCAAAACACATATCATGTGGCGAATAAAAATATAGCTCCAAGTAAAGTTACAGATAGAAGTAGACGAAAGAGGGGGATGCCTTCCAGGGCATCCCCAAGATTTGGCTTTTAGGTGTCCTTAGATTATCTTGGGGGTTCAATGGGAATCCCCAAGCTTAGGCTCTTTCCACTCCTTGTTCCATAATCCATCAAATCTTTACCCAAAACTTGAAAACTTCACAACACAAAACTCAAAGTAGAAAATCTCGTGAGCTCCGTTAGCAAAAGAAAACAAAAGACCACTTCAAGGTACTTTAATTAACTCATTATTTATTTATATTGGTGTTAAACCTACTGTATTCCAACTTCTCTATGGTTTATAAACTATTTTACTAGCCATAGATTCATCAAAATAAGCAAACAACACACGAAAAACAGAATCTGTCAAAAACAGAACAGTCTGTAGTAATCTGTATCTAGCGCAAGATCTGGAACCCCAAAAATTCTAAAATAAATTTATGGACGTGAGGAATATATCTATTAATCATCTTCAAAAAGAATTAACTAAATATCAATTTCCAAATAAAAATGGCAGCAGTTATCGTGAGCGCTAAAGTTTCTGTTTTTTACAGCAAGTTTAACAAGACTTTCCCCAAGTCTTCCCAACGGTTCTACTTGGCAAAAACACTAATTGAACACAAAAAACACAACCAAAACAGAGGATAGATAAATTATTTATTACTAAACAGGAGCAAAAAGAAAGGAATAAAAATAAAATTGGGTTGCCTCCCAACAAGCGCTACCGTTTAACGCCCCTAGCTAGGCATAACAAACAAGGATAGATCTAGGTATTGCCATCTTTGGTAGGCAATCCATAAGTGGCTCTCATAATAGATTCATAGGGTAATTTAATTTTCATTCTAGGAAAGTGTTCCATGCCTTTCCTTAATGGAAATTGGAATCTAATATTTCCTTCCTTCATATCAATAATTGCACCAATCGTTCTAAGGAAAGGTCTACCAAGAATAATAGGACATGAAGGATTGCAATCTATGTCGAGAACAATAAAATCTACGAGCACATAATTCCTATTTGCAACAATAAGAACATCATTAATTCTTCCCATAGGTTTCTTAATAGTTGAATCTGTAAGGTGCAAGTTTAGAGAGCAATCATCAAAATCACGAAAACCTAACAAATCACACAAAATCTTTGGAATCGTGGAAACACTAGCACCCAAATCACATAAAGCATAGCATTCATGATCTTTAATTTTAATTTTAATAGTTGGTTCCCACTCATCATAGAGTTTTCTAGGGATATACACTTCCAATTCAAGTTTTTCCTCATAAGATTGCATCAAGGCATCAACGAAATGTTTAGTAAATGATTTATTTTGACTATAAGCGTGAGGAGAATTTAGCACGGATTGTAACAAGGAAATACAATCAATCAAAGAGGAATTTTCATAGTTAAATTCCTTGAAATCCATAATAGTGGGTTTAGCAACATCTAGGGTTTTAATTTCTTCAATCCCACTTTTATCAATTTTAGTATCAAGATCAAAAAATTCCGAATTCTTGGAACGCCTTCTAGGTAAAGGTGGATCATATTCAGTCCCATAATTATCAAGATTCATATTGAAAAACAAGGATTTAATAGGGGACACATCAATAACATTTAGATCTTCATCTTTATTTTCATAGGAACTAGAAGAACACGCTCTTATAAAGGCATCTTTCTTAGCACACATCCTACCGGTTCTTTCTTTGCACTCATCAATGGAAATTCTCATGGCTTTGAGAGACTCATTGGTATCATGCTTAGGTGGAATAGATCTAAGTTTCAAAGAATCAACATCAAGAGAAATTCTATCAACGTTCCTAGCCAAGTCATCAATCTTAAGTAATTTTTCTTCAATCAGAGCATTAAAATTCTTTTGCGGAGTAATAAATTCTTTAATAATAGATTCAAAATCAGAGGGAATCTTATTATAATTTCCATAAGAATTGTTGTAGGAATTACCATAATTATTAGAGGGATTACTAGGACAAGGCCTAGGATTAAAATTTCCTCTATACGCGTTGTTACCAAAATTGTTCGTACCAACAAAATTCACATCCATATATTCATTATTATTATCAATCAAAGTAGACAAGGGAATATCATTAGGATTAGAAGAAACACTCTTGCTAGCAAATAATTTCATAAGTTCATCCATCTTTCCACTCAAAACATTAATTTCTTCTATCGCATGCACCTTTTTATTAGTAGATCTTTCAGTATGCCATTGAGAATAATTAACCATAATATTATCTAGGAGTTTAGTAGCTTCTCCTAAAGTGATTTCCATAAAAGTGCCTCCTGCCGCCGAATCTAAAAGATTTCTAGAAGAAAAATTCAATCCGACATAAAAAATTTGTATAATCATCCACAAATTTAAACCATGAGTAGGGCAATTACGTATCATTAGTTTCATTCTCTCCCAAGCTTGTGCAACATGTTCATGATCAAGTTGCTTAAAATTCATAATATCGTTTCTAAGAGAGTTGATCTTAGTGGGAGTAAAATACTTAGAGATAAAAGCATCTTTGCACTTGTTCCACGAATCAATACTATTTTTAGGCAAAGACGAAAACCAAGCTTTAGCACGATCTCTAAGCGAAAAAGGGAATAGCTTCAATTTAAAAATATAATTATCCACATCTTTCTTATTTTGCATATCACACAAATCAACGAAGCTATTTAGATGGGTAGCAGCATCTTCACTAGGAAGGCCAGAAAACGGATCTTTCATGACAAGATTCAGCATCGGTAAGAGGAGGAATCGGAGTGCTAATAAAATAATTACTGTTGGTATTGGTGAAGTCACACAATTTAGTGTTATCTTGAGCCATCGTGACTAGCAAGCAAACTAACACACAAGCAAACAAAAAGCAAGCAGGCAAAAAGAGGCAAATAGAGACAGAGAGGGAGGATAGAGAGAGAGGGCAAATAAAATGGCAAGGGTGATGTGGGGGAGAGGAAAACGAGAGGCAAATGGCAAATAATGTAATGCGGGAGATAAGGGTATGTGATGGGTACTTGGTATATTGACTTTTGCGTAGACCTCCCCGGCAACGGCACCAGAAATCCTTCTTGCTACCTCTTGAGCAATGTGTTCGTTTTCCCTGAAGAGGAAGGGATGATTCAGCAAAGTAGCGTAAGTATTTCCCTCGGTTTTTGAGAACCAAGGTATCAATCCAGTAGGAGGCTACGCGCCAGTCCCTCGTACCTGCACAAAACAAATAAATCCTCGCAACCAACGCGATATGGGGTTGTCAATCCCTACACGGCCACTTACGAGAGTGAGATCTGATAGATATGATAAGATAATATTTTTGGTATTTTTGTGATAAAGATGCAAAGTAAAATAAAAGCAAAGGAAATAACTAAGTATTGGGAGATTAATATGATGAAGATAGACCCGGGGGCCATAGGTTTCACTAGTGGCTTCTCCCGAGAGCATAAGTATTCTACGGTGGGTGAACAAATTACTGTTGAGCAATTGACCGAATTGAGCATAGTTATGAGAATATCTAGGTATGATCATGTACATAGGCATCATGTCTGAGACAAGTAGACCGACTCCTGCCTGCATCTACTACTATTACTCCACTCATCAACCGCTATCCAGCATGCATCTAGAGTATTAAGTTAATGAAAACAGAGTAATGCCTTAAGCAAGATGACATGATGTAGAGGGATAAACTCATGCAATATGATGAAAACCACATCTTATTATACTCGATGGCAACAATACAATACGTGCCTTGCTGCCCCTACTGTCACTGGGAAAGGACACCGCAAAATTGAACCCAAAGCTAAGCACTTCCTCCATTGCAAGAAAGATCAATCTAGTAGGCCAAACCAAACTGATAGTCCAAAGAGACTTGCAAAGATAACCAATCATACATAAAAGAATTTGGAGAAGATTCAAATATTGTTCATAGATAGACTTGATCATAAACCCACAATTCATCAGTCTCAACAAACACATCGCAAAAAGAAGATTACATCGAATAGTTCTCCACAAGAGAGGGGGAGAACATTGTATTGAGATCCAAAAAGAGAGAAGAAGCCATCTAGCTACTAACTATGGACCCGTAGGTCTGAGGTGAACTACTCACACTTCATCGGAGGGGCTATGGTGTTGATGTAGAAGCCCTCCGTGATCGATGCCCCCTCCGACAGAGCTCCGGAACAGGCCCCAAGATGGGATCTCGTGGATACAGAAAGTTACGGCGGTGGAATTAGGGTTTTGGCTCCGTATCTAATCGTTTGGGGGTACGTAGGTATATATAGGAGGAAGGGGTACGTCGGTGGAGCAACAGGGGGCCCACGATGGTGGAGGGCGCGCCTGTGGGGGTAGGCCCGCCCCCCTCCCTCGTGGCCTCCTCTTTTGTGTCTTAATGTAGGTTCCAAGTCTCCTGGGTCTTATTCGTTGAGAAAATCACGTTCCCAAAGGTTTCATTCCGTTTGGAGTCCGTTTGATATTCCTTTTCTTCGAAACCTTAAAACAGGCAAAGAACAGCAATTCTGGGCTGGACCTCCGGTTAATAGGTTAGTCCCAAAAATAATATAAAAGTGGATAATAAAGCCCAATAATGTCCAAAACAGTAGATAATATAGCATGGAGCAATCAACAATTATATATACATTGGAGACGTATCAAAGCTACATCAATTTCGAGGACCCTGACAGCGCGGGTGCGCAGTACCCTCCTGAGGCCAACCCCAAGAAGAAGAAGCAGCTACTCCGCGATGGGCCTCAAGGGAGCGGCACCTCCAGCAACACCACTTCAAGATCCGTGCCAGCGCCTGGGGCGCCTCCCTCCCTCGCATAGGGAGGCACACCCGACGCCCTCCTCGGGAAGGGTTCGGGGGCTCTCTTCTAGAGGGCCTCAGACTTGGCCAACATCACGAGGGAGGCGCTCGGGCACCACGTGGAGGCGTGCTGCGTGGCACGTTTCCCTCAGGAGGACACCGGGCGAGGAGCGCCCGGTGTTCAGGAGTTCATCACCAAGGCATCTCAGGAGCTTCAGGAAGTAAGAGCAATACGCGGCGCCCGCCGCCCACCGGGCGTTGCTCCACACCCAGGCGAGGGTGGTGAGCTGCGCGTCTGCATCAACATCCTAGGGCTCAACAAGGCCGCATCTCAGGAGCGCTTCTGGCCTTTATGTGCTGTCCGGTGTGAGGGCCTGCCTCACAGCTACGTTCGCATGCCGTTCGGCCTGCCGAGCGTGGCTGCCGCCTTCCAGCTCAATCTGCGAAGCATCCTGGCAGGTCAGGAGGCCAGGCACCACGCGGTCCTGGCGGAGATGGAGACGGTCCTCCGGAGGCTCTGGGTCTCGGCGACTCGTGAGGAGCAACTTCTTCGCTACGTGTCTTCAACTACCCCTAACACTCCTTCGACAACCAAACCAGGTGACACTTTTCCAAGTTCATTCAACTAGGAGCGCCCCCTGGGATTCGTCATCCCCAGGCCGTGTGGGTCCGTCCCTACGGTATGTATCTGCTTGGATCTTCAGTTCACTCCATTGGGAGTGCCCCTCGGGCTGCATTAACCCCAGGCCGCTCGGTTCCAACCCAGTGGCATGTATCGTTCTCGTATTTACCTAAGCTAGTTGCCATTCATGTGTAATCTATCTATGGATATCACCTGCTCGATTGTCACCTACCATGGAAGCTGCGCGCCGAGTGTCTTTCTTCATGATCCTCCGCATTAGAAGGCTACGCACAGTGTCTGTGCTCGGGCTCGTCCCTGCAGCGTCGATAAATCCAACGGTTGAGCTCTGTCTGGCAGGCCGGCCCTGTTCGCGTCACCTCCTGGGATCATTGGTGCTTGGCCTTCTCGTGCGATAGCCTTAGGAAATCCACTCAGCGCGGGTTGTCTAACCATCTCGCAGGAACACCACAGCCATCAAGAATCAAGACCAGGCGCGACCCGCCTTGAGGTAGGGCCTTGTGAGTCCCGCGCTGGCTCATGAGTGCCCAGATACACCTTGCCTAGCCCTGTCATGCAGACCATGTGTCAGGGCGGGGCTGTACATGCCCTGGGGGCTCTCCGCAGTAGGGAGTCCCCTCCCACAAGCCAGCGATGGGCCAGCGATTTGCGCCCTCATCATGCTTACCTGCAGTAACTTCCTGAGGACTACAGTGGTCGGTACCATGGACTCTCTCTCTCTTCCCCCATGCGATTTGCTTGCGCATTAAAATGGGGGCTCCTAAGCATCGCGACTCAAGATCTCTTACTGGCTCTCTAGCCCTCACCCCCTAGCCTTGACCACAGCATCGGGACCTGGCATACCAGCGGCAGCTGAGCTCAAATAAGGACCGGGACCAGAATACGTAGAGTACCAGGAAGAACATGGAGAAGAGGGGGAGGCCCGCACGAGCCTAACCTAGCTACCTAGCAGCGGCCGACGCCCAAGCCTGGTGCGGCACGGGAAGCCAGCTCCGGAATGGCAAGATAAGTCTTGTACCTGGACCGACCCAGCGCTACGACATAAGATTCTCTCTTTTTCGCTGCCCTGCTACGGCAACATCACATCCCTTTCCCATCCACAGGTAGCTGCTTGCACGCTAAAGGGGACCTCTTGAGCATCGCATCTTAGGAGCTCTTACTAGACCTCGGTCCGCTCACCTCCTAGCCTTCACCACGGCATTGTGACCTGGCATACCAGTGACGGCTGCAGCCTGCCTGGGGACGGGGACCTGTCAGCGTAGAGCACCAAGCTGCCGCGGGATTGGAAGGGGGGACCGAGCCTCGGCAGGACATGCGCTCGCAAATTTTCATAATAAGGATAATATCAACAAAAGGCATTACAGACGCTTTACACACCCCTGCGGGGTCCGTTTCGATTCCTCGCAGGGAACAAAAGAAAGGGAATTCCTAGCAGCTCTATCTGCACATGCTGGACATCGTCGACGCCATCATTAACAGTGGGCCATGGAAGGCTGGCGACAACCCCATCTAGATCAACGACGGTGGCGGCCAAACGCGGCAGCCTTGCTCCGGGCCCGATGGGAGCTCGGGGGCACATAGCTATCATCGCTCGTCTCCGGAGACTCCATGAGCTTGGGAGAGTCGCTGGACAACCAGGAGTCACCGCTGTCGCTGGAGGAGCTGCGGGCGAGGCCCATGGCAGGCCCGGTGCCCGCCGCTTTGCCATCCTGGCGACCCCCTTCGGGGTAGCACTCCAAGCGGCGGCCTTCCTCGTCGAAGACCTTGAAGAACAGCGTGGAGGCGCCATCATACTCGAAGTGGATGGCGAGGGCACCATACGCACGGCAGGCTCGGGCGACCTCGCCCCAGCCTCAAGTCATGAAGATCCTCCCGGAAGCAACGGCTTCAACTTCCGCTCCAGTCGCCGGGGCGTCGCAGTCGGCGTGCTGCAGCCAAAGCTCGAGAGGGCCCATCAGCGGCATCTTGGTGGTGAAGAACTATGGAAGGCGAATCCAAGTGCTTGGAGGCATCCTCGCCCATAGCACGAACTCGCGCGAGGAGTCCACATTATGGACCCCTGGGGCGACGGCAAGCGCCTCCGCGGCACGGCGGCCACGGCCCTGGCGCGGACGATGGCGCTCATCGCTCCTCCCTCCGGGACCCTCGGCGTGAGCATACAAGGGAAACGTGTACCCAGGAGGTGGCCTCTTGTACCACGGCCGCGACACTACCGGCCTCGCGACCACCTCACGATGATGGGACCTCCTCTTCTTCGGCGGGAGCAGCTCGGGCTCGTTGAGGGGAGTCTTGCCCTTCTCCGTGGCCGAGAACCTTCGTATCGGCGCCATGACTACATCAGCGAGAACTGGAGCAAGGAAGAGACGGGTGATGAGGGCTCCGCCCCCACTTCATATTTATAGCCAAGGGGAGGCCAACCGCCGGCCTCCACGATCGAAGGTAATAAAGATATTTTTCTACATGCAGCAAGGACCCGTCAAGCCGGGCAGTTGCCGAGGCTGCGGGGGGAAGCGAAGATGCCCACGTCCAATCCGTCGCCACATGCCAACCGCGGCCGCAGGCTGATGGGGCCCGCGACGCTCCACACTTGTCCTTTGGCTTCGCCTCGATGCCAAGCCCGAGCGCGCCTTGGGCCTGGGGGTTACTATCGGTGTTCTAGGAACGGGGGTCCCCAGACTCGCCTGCCTATGGCCCGCAACGTGGCTCCACCAGCGGCCCCGCATGGCCCATCTTCACCAGCAAACGTTCAAGACCCTCACGAGGGGCCAAGCCTCACGAGGCGGACGACGCAAGACCTCCTCAGGGGCAGCCTCACTAGGCTGGCTCGCGAGGGGCGAAGAGATCAAGGCGAGGGGCACCTCGCAAGGTTCCTGTGATGCAAGCCATGACGACCGGAACCAGGCGGGCGCCAGCGCAGTGTCCTTGTTTTCTCTTTGGCGCTAAAGGGGTAAGCGCTAGTGAGGAGTCCCGAGGCATCGGGCAAAGGTTTCCATATCGGTGCAACGAGACCAAGACCAGCAGGACGACAAGACGGAGGTCATCATGGAGCCCAAGACGGCGTCACCACCAGAGCCTTTGGCAGGCGAAGACCACTTTTGTCTGGATAGCTTGTACTAGTTGTCTCCCTTTGAATTTGGCCGTTGTGGGATCCCTTCCCGCTCAATATTTGGGAAGAGGACCAGGGCCTCTATAAATAGGACTAGCCACCACCATAGGAGGGGGGATTGGATCAGGTCCCGATCTTCAACCACACAAGTTCACCAAGCACAAGAACACCTCTCCTCAGGAGGTTGTTCTTCCCTTTTAACTGTTCACCCTCAGCCCAAGAGGCAATCCACCACACCACACTGGAGTAGGGTATTACACCACAACGGTGGCCCGAACCAATATAAATCTTGTGTCTCTTGTTCTCTGGGTTCGTTGAGCTAGGCCGTGAGATCGTAGAGTGCGTGAGCTAGAGAAGGGGGGGAATCTTCGTGCGCACCCCAGTGTTCAAACCTTAAGGGTTTTGCCAGAACCTGAAATCCGACATTTGGCGCGCCAGGTAGGGGAGCGCCGAAGCTTTCCTCTTTGTTGATCCACGCTTCACCGCTTCTCCAAGTTCATGGCCGATGCTCGTCGGGCCCGCGCTGAGCGTCAGGCCGCTCTCGCCACCCATGTCGCTCAGACCGCCCCTGTCGGCGGACCTCCCTGCCGTTCTCCGTCACCCACCGCCAACGCCGCCACCGGCCCGGCAGCAAACAAGCAATAAGCCTGTTCACTCCACCCCTCTGTGTGGCGGGATGGTCGCACCGCCACCCCATCGCTGACTCCGGCCGTTTCATAGTCTCACGCTCCCCGCGCCCCCACGGGCGCGCAGGCCGTGCTGCTCATGTCATGCGAGCTCCTACACTACCCCCAGTCGACGACCCCTGCGAGGACTGGTTGGACCGCATTGCCGAGCTCGTCACCGCCTCAGGGGGCTCTCCAGCGCCATCCCTGTCGCAGCCTTGCCCGCCCCCGGCTGCAGGCGATGTGGCTCACGGAGCGCCTCCACCCCCTCAGCACCAAGATGGCGCCCTCGCGCCAAGGCACGCGGCTCAGGGAGCGCCTCAGCCTCCTTTGCGTCAAGACGGTGTCCTCGCTCCAAGATGTGCGGCCCAGTGGCGTGATCCTCTGCGCTGTGTGCTCGCGCACGCGGAAAGAAGTTGCCAGGAGGTTCCTCATTCGCAAGAAGATGCTCCACCGCTTCTAGCACCACCGCGTCAGGATCGCTTGCTGCGGCAGGGACATGTGCCACTTGTCGTGGCGGTACAGGGACGCCAAGGTCAAGCTCCAGCTCCACGACGGGCCCCGGTGGCCACGGCGGGCTGCCGTGCCTTCACTCCTGAGCTGTGTAGCGTCGTCTGGCCGGGTAAGTTCAAGCCGGACCTGCCTCCTCGCTACGATGGCACCCCCGACCCTGCGGAGTTTCTGCAGCTCTACGAGCTGAGCATCGAGGCGGCCAATGGCAACGAAAAGGTCATGGCGAACTCGTTTCCCATGGCTCTCAAGGACGGCGCCCGCTCATGGCTCCTGAACCTGCCCCCAGGCTCGATTTCCTCCCGGGAAGAGATGCGCAACCACTTCATCGCCAACTTCCAGGGCACTTGCGACCGCCCCCTGGTCATGGGTTACTTGCGCCGCATCAAGCAACAATCAGGAGAAACCCTGCAGAAATATATCCAGTGCTTCAACAGCGCGCGTATCAAGATCCGCAAGGTGACGGACGAGGCCATCATCTAGGCGTTTTCCTATGGTGTCCGCGACGTCAAGATGAAGGAGGAGCTGGCCATCCATGAGGAGTTGTGCACTACCTTGGAGCTATTCAACATATCAACCAAGTGTGCAAGAGCTGAGGAGTGGCGTCTCTCCCTTGTCGAGCTTCCAGCTATGTATCCAGAGGAGAAGAAGGCCAAGGTCAAGGACGTGAAGCGCAAAGGGGTGGCCGGACTTGCAGCAGAACGGGACACCAAGCGCGGCCAAGATCTTCCCGAGTCGTCCAAGGGAAGCCGTACATTCTGCGCCTTCCACAATGTGCGCACACACAACACCAACGACTATCAAGAGCTCAAGGCCATTCGAGATGGACGCTTCGGTCGACGCCCCGAGCGCAACGAACGGGGCTACGGATGATGAAGTGGACGAGGTGGAGGACGTTGGGTGGCCGTGGGCCCTGCCAAGAGTGGCGCGACCAGCCTTGCGAGGATCGTTGGCAGGACCAGCCTCGTGAGGGCGCCTGGAGGGACCAACCTCGTGACGACCGCCCTCAGGGCAACCCTGGTCTCCCTCCGCTGCCGCCGCCAAGAATGGACGACGACCATCAACAGGACGAAGGGGCTGGGGGCTTCTAGTAGACGCGCGCCATCGCTTGCATCTTGGGTGGCGCTTAGGCCCCAGCCTCCCAACGCATCTTCAAGCAGTTCTCCCGAGAAGTGAATGTAGCCCTCCCAAGCTCGAGGCTACGTGCCCGCTCAGGTGGTGCAAGTACGCCATCACCTTTAGCTCGGCGGACTAGCTCAAATGTGCGGCAACCGCCGGCGTCCTCCCGATGCTTTGCTCACCCGTCATTAGCAATGTCCAAGTCACCAAGACCCTCATCGACGGCGGTGCAGGACTCAGTGTCCTGTCCGTCGAAATGTTCGACAGCCTTCAAGTGCCATACGATCAGCTCCAGCCCATGAAGCCTTTCTCAGGAGTGACACACGGCTCCACCACCCTGATAGGCCAAGTTCGCCTCCCTGTCACCTTCGGTCAGCGCGACAACTACCACACCGAGCTCACCGACTTCGATGTCGCCCACATCCACCTGCCATACAATGCCATCCATGGGTACCCAGTGCTAGCCAAATTCATGGCGATCACCCACCATGGCTACAACATCCTCAAGATGCCAGGAGGTGGCGGAATCATCATGGTCCCTTCCGAAGAAAGAGATGCGGTGTGCTCCCTTGAGCGCGCCTTCCAAGCTGGATAACCCGAGGACCCTGACAGCGCGGGTGCGCAGTACCCTCCTGAGGCCAACCCTAAGAAGAAGAAGCAGCTACTCCGCGCTGGGCCTCAAGGGAGCGGCACCTCCAGCGGCACCGCTTCAGGAGCCGTGCCAGTGCCTGGGGCGCCTCCCTCCCTCGCATAGGGAGGCACGCCCGGTGCCCTCCTCGGGCAGGGCTCGGGGGCTCTCTTCTGGAGGGCCTCAGACCTGGCCAACATCGCAAGGGAGGCGCTCGAGCACCACGTGGAGGCGTGCTTCATGGCACGTTTCCCTCAGGAGGACACCGGGCGAGGAGCGCCTGGCGCTCAGGAGTTCATCACCAAGGCATCTCAGGAGCTTCAGGAAGCAAGAGCAATACGCGGCGACCGCGACCCACCGAGCGTTGCTCCCCACCCAGGCGAGGGTGGTGAGCTGCGCGTCTGCATTGACATCCTAGGGCTTAATAGGGCCGCATCTCAGGAGTGCTTCTGGCCTTCGCGTGCTGGCCGGTGTGAGGGCCCGCCTCACAGCTATGTTCGCATGCCGTTCGGCATGCCGAGTGTGGCTGCCGCCTTCCAGCACAATCTGCGAAGCATCCTGGCAGGTCAGGAGGCCAGGCACCACGCAGTCCTGGTGGAGATGGAGACGGTCCTCCGGAGGCCACCTGAGTCTCCAGAGCCTCCCGAGGCTCAGGGTCTCGGTGGCTCGTGAGGAGCAACTTCTTCGCTACGTGTCTTCAGCTACCCCTAACACTCCTTCAACAACAAAACCATGTGACACTTTTCCAAGTTCATTCAGCTGGGAGCGCCCCCTGAGCTGCGTCATCCCTAGGCCGTGTGGGTCCGTCCATGTGGTATGTATCTACTTGTATCTTCAGTTCACTCTGCTGGGAGCGCCCCTCGGGCTGCATTAACCCCAGGCCGCTCGGGTCCAACCCAGTGGCATGTATCGTTCTCGCATTTACCTAAGCTAGTTGCCTTTCATGCATAATCTATCTGTGGATATCACCTGCTCGATTGTCACCTACCATGAAAGACGCGCGCCGATTGTCTTTCTTCAGGATCCTTCGCATTAGAAGGCTAGGCATGGCGTATGTGCTCGGGCCCGTCCCTGCAGCATCGATAAATCCAACGGCTGAGCTCTGTCTGGCGGGCTGGCCCTGTTCACGTCACCTCCTGGGGTCGTTGATGCTTGGCCTTCTTGTGCGATAGCCTCAGGAAATCCACTCGGCGTGGGTTCTCTAACCATGTCGCGGGAATGCCATAGCCATCAAGAATCAAGACCAGGTGCGACCCTCCTTGAGGTAGGGCCTCGTGAGTCCCGCGCTGGCTCATGAGTGCCCGGATACACCTTGCCTAGCCCTTCCGTGCAGTCTACGTGTCAGGGCAGGGCTGTACACGCCCCCGGGGCTCTCCGTAGTAGGGAGTACCCTCCCACAAGCCAGCGACGGACCAGCGATCACCACGGTGATTTGCGCCCCTCCTCGCGCTAACTTGTAGGAACTTCCTGAGGACTACAGTGGGCAGTGCCGTGGACTCTCTCTCTCTCTTCTCCCATGCGATTCGCTTGCATGTTAAAAGGGGGCCCCTGAGCATCACGACTCAGGAGCTCTTACTGGCTCTCCAGCCCTCACCTCCTGGCCTTGACCACGGCATCGCGACCTGGCATACCAGCGGCGGCTGAGCTCGCTCGAGGGCCGGGACTTGAAGACGTAGAGCACCAGGAAGAACATGGAGAAGAGGGAGAGGCCTGCGCGGGCCTAACCTAGCTACCCAGCAGCGGCCGACGACCAAGCCTGGTGTGGCACGGGAAGCCGACTCCGGAACGCCAAGATAAGTCTTGTACCTAGACCGAGCCAATGCTACGACATAAGATTCTCGCCTTTTCTTTGCCCTGCTGCGGCACGCAAAAGGGGACCTCTTGAGCATCGCGTCCCGGGAGCTCTTACTAGACCTCGGGCCGCTCACCTCCTGGCCTTGACCATGGCATCGCGACCTGGCATACCAGCGATCCTGCCTGGAGACCGGGACCTGTCAGCGTAGAGCACCAAGCTGTCGCGGGATTGGAAAGGGGGGATCTAGCCTCAGTAGGACAAGCGCTCGCAAATATTCATAATAAGGATAATACCAACAAAAGGCATTACAGATGCTTTACACACCCCCGTGGGGTCCGTTTCGATTCCTCGCAGGGGACAAAAGAAAGGGAATTCCTAGAAGCTCTATCTGCACGTGTCGGACATCGCCGATGCCATCATCAACAGTGGGCCACGGAAGGCCGGTGCCAACCCCATCCAGATCAACGACAGCAGCGGCCAGACGCGGCGGCCTTGCTCCGGGCCCGACGGTAGCTCGGGGGCACGTAGCTGTTGTCGCTCGTCTCCAGAGACTCCATGAGCTTGGGAGAGTCGCTGGACCACCCGGAGTCACCGCTGTCACTGGAGGAGCTGTGGGTGAGGTGAGCGGAAGGCCCGACGCCTGCCGCTACGCCGTCCTGGCGACCCCCTTTAGGGCAGCACTCCAAGCGGCGGCCTTCCTCGTCGAAGACCTTGAAGAACAGTGTGGACGTGCCATCATACTCTAAGTGGATGGCGAGGGCACCGTACACGCGACAGGCTTGAGTGACCTCGCCCCAGCCTCGACTCATGGAGCTCCTCCCAGAAGCGATGGCTTCAACTTCCGCTCCAGTCGCCGGGGCGTCGCAGTCGGCGTGCTGCAGCCAAAGCTCGAGAGGGCCCCTCAGCGGCATCTCGGCGGTGAAGAACCGCGGAAGGCGAATCCAAGTGCTTGGAGGCATCGCCGCCCATAGCACGAACTCGCGCGAGGAGTCCGCAACATGGACCCCTGGGGCGACGGCAAGCGCCTCCGCGGCACAGCGACCACGACCCTGGCATGGACGGCGACGCTCATCGCTCCTCCCTTCGGGACCCTCGGCGTGAGCGTACAAGGGCAATGGGTACCCAGGAGATGGCCTCCCGTACCATGTCCGCGACACTACCAGCCTCGCGACCATCTCGCGACGATGGGACCTCCTCTTCTTCGGCAGGAGCAGCTCGGGCTCGTTGAGGGGAGTCTTGCCCTTCTCTGTGGCCGAGAACCTCCGTATCGGCGCCATGACTACACCAGCGAGCAGTGGAGCAAGGAAGAGACGAGTGACGGGGGCTACACCCCCCACTTCCTATTTATAGCCAAGGGGAGGCCAACCGCTGGCCTCCATGATCCAAGGTAATAATGATCTTATTATGCATGCAGCAAGGACCCGTCAAGTTGGGCAGTTGCCGAGGCTGCGTAGGGAAGCGGAGACGCCCACGTCCAATCAGTCGCCACGCGCCAACCACGGCCGTAGGCTGATGGGGCCCGCGGTGCTCCGCGCTTGCCCTTTGGCTTCGCCTCAAAGCCAAGCCCGAGCGCGCCTTGGGCCCCGGGGCTACTATCGGCGTTCTGGGAACAAGGGTCCCCAGACTTGCCTGCCTGCGGCCCGCAGCATGGCTCCACCAGTGGCCCCGTACTGCCCATCTTCACCAGCAAACGTCCAAGACCATCGCGAGGGGCCAAGCCTCGCGAGGCGGACGGTGCAAGACCTCCTCAGGGGTGGCCTCACCAGGCTGGCTCGCGAGGGATAGAGAGATCAAGGCGAGGGCACCTCGCGAGGTTCCTGTGATGCAAGCCATGACGACTGGAACCAGGCGAGCGCCAGCGTGCGCAGAGTCCTCGTTTCCTCTTTATCACTAAAGGGGCAAGCTCAGGCGAGGAGTCCTGAGGCATCAGGCAAAGGTTTCCATATCAGTGCAACGAGACCAAGACCAGTAGGACGGCAAGACCGAGGTCATCATGGAGCCCAAGACGGCGTCACCAACAGAGCCTTTGGCAGGCAAAGACCACTTTTGTCAGGATAGCTTGTACAAGTTGTCTCCCTTTGAATTTGGCCGTTGTGGGATCCCTTCCCGCTCAATATGTGGGAAGAGGACCAGGGCCTCTATAAATAGGACTAGCCACCACTGTAGGAGGGGGGATCGGATCAGTTTCCAATCTTCAACAACACAAGTTCACCAAGCACAAGAACACCTCTCCTCAGGAGGCTGTTCTTCCCTTGTAACTGTTCATCCTCAGCCCAAGAGGCAATCCACCATACCACACTAGAATAGGGTATTACACCGCAAAGGTGGCCCAAACTAGTATAAATATTGTGTCTCGTGTTCTCTGGGTTCGTCGAGCTAGGCCGTGAGATCGTAGAGTGCGCGAGCTAGAGAGGGGGAGAGATCTTCATGCGCACCCCAGTGTTCGAACCTCAAGGGTTTTGCCGGAACCCGAAATCCGACAGATACACTCTGAACACTGGAGAATGGTGATGCCCTCATTTAGACCACCAGTAGTTCGAGACAATAAACTATTCTAAACAACGATATATACAACATTCAAACACTGACTAGTGACTACTACTGACATAAACAGCAAGACATGATAGTTCATATGAAGTCTTGCTACACCACCAAAATGCAACCATCTGCAGCGCTCAGACTCTCGTGATCCAGACGAGAATGACATTCTAAATAGAGGCAACTATTACATAGTAAGAGTGACATAGACGAGGATGACCAAATGATAAGGAATATGCATAACAAAAGAGAGAACTACCCATCCAGAACAAGCAGCAAAGACAACAAGTCATTCGAAGAGGGATGATCCAACACCATCATAATTTGCAGCCCCGGTCCAGCCACTAGTGATCCGGAGACACCAGTACTCCACCCTTTCGACGCAACAACCCAATTACCTATCAACCTGAAGGCTTGAACCACATCACTGCCTGTCGGACTCAACACATCCCAGGATCAAAGTTAATCCAGATACCTTTGTCATTCTCACCTTCTTTTGGCTGCAGGCTACATCATTGACAATCAGGGGAGTTTACTCCTGAACTCCTAGGGCTCGCCGTGTAGACACAGTTTTCCTTAGCAAACAGAGCCTCTCTGCCATCAAGGTCCTTGCCAATGGTGATCTCCTGGTTAATCAGATAATTGAGTCCAAGAAACAGAGAGTATGAACCAAGGCTATTTACCCGACTCCAACTCAAAAATCCTGCAGGCCCCAACAAGCTGGTATCCTGCTCATAGACATAACAACCACTGTCCGGATACTCATGTATTTCACGGTGCTTGCATACAATGGGGTTTTTGCAATATAACTTTTCCGGCTCATGTGTCTGAATGATCATCAGTCTTATGTCGTCTTCTGATCGAGAGAGGAACCAGTTGTGCTTCCCTGTTTTTGGCAAATGTGGTGTGATTATAAAGTGCAGTAACTATAGGGACACTTCATCATATCAAAAAGGACGGGCATTGTTATTGTAAGATCAGCATTGTTCAGAGTAGGAGTAGGATAATGCATGAAACAACATTGATATGTACCTATTGGATCTAGGAGGAAAATACAGAGAAATGTATACTCGGTTCGAAAATATAGAAGTGCCATGCATGGTTATACTCATGTTATCTCACAATCGATTCTTCACAAGAAACTACCATGTCATGCATGTTATGTAATCATCTTCTGTCATCACAAACAAATTCTTCAAGGAAACTAACGGACCATGCATTGTTATATACTCATGTTCTGTGGGCAAAAATTTTGTGAGCCTATTATTCTAGCTATTGATTACTTAAGGGCGAACATAGGTATGTACACATGGACCAGCCACTATGTCCACCTCCCGTCGATATGCAGCCATTAGTGGATCCTTAGAATCCCAAGTGCCAGATGCCTGCTGAGCCGCCAGGTCTGAGTCACCGAAGCACTTAACCCGGCTTAAGTTCATCTCCTTAGCAATCCGTAGACCATCGAGTAAGGCCTCATACCCAGCTGCATTGTTAGTACAAGGGAACATTAAGCGGAGAACATAACAAAACTTGTCACCTCGTGGGGAACTTAATATAACTCCAGCTCCCGAGCCCTCCAATTGCCTGGACCCATCAAAGTGAATAGTCCAATAAGTGTTGTCTGGCTTTTCCTCTGGTGCCTGCAATTCTGTCCAATCATTGATGAAGTCCACGAGTGCTTGATATTTGATCGCTGTGCGAGGTGTATATTTGAGCCCGTGAGGTCCAAGCTCAATAGCCCACTTGGCAATCCGGCCAGTCGCCTCTCTGTTTTGGATGATATCTCCCAGAGGGGTTGAACTAACCACTGTGATAGGATGACCTTGAAAATAATGTTTGAGCTTCCAGCTTGCCATGAAAACTCCATACACCAACTTCTGCCAATGTGGGTACCTCTGCTTTGATTCAATAAGCACCTCACTGATGTAATAAACCGACCATTGAACAGGATACTCCTTTCGAGCCTCCTTGCGCTCCACAACAATAGCCACACTAACAGCCCAGGCATTAGCAGCCACATATAGCAATAAGGGATCTTTATCGACCGGAGCCGCAAGGACTGGCGGTTCAGCTAACTGTCTCTTCAAATCCTCAAACGCTTTATCAGCCGCGTCTCTCCAGACAAAGTCATGTATTTTCTTTAACATCTGATATAAAGGGATAGCTTTCTCCCCAAGACGACTGATAAACAGGCTCAAAGCCACAATCCGGCCCGCCAGACGCTGAACGTCATTGATACATGCCGGTTTAGCCAGAGAGGTGATAGCTGTGATCTTCTCCGGATTAGCCTCAATGCCCCTGTTAGACACCAGAAAACCCAAGAGCTTGTCTACCGGAACACCAAAGACACATTTGTCCGGATTTAGCATCATCTTATAAACCCGAAGGTTATTAAAGGTTTCCTTCAAGTCATCTATCAATGTTTCCTCCTTCCTAGATTTCACCACAATGTCATCCACATATGCATGAACATTGCGCCCAATCTGCTTATGAAGACAATTCTAAACACAACGCTCATACATCGCGTGGGCACTCTTGAGCCCAAAGGGCATAGATACATAGTAGAAGGCTCCAAAAGGAGTGATGAAAGTTGTCTTCTCCTGGTCCTTAACTGCCATTTTGATCTGATGATAACCAGAATAAGCATCCAGAAAACACAAACGGTCACAACCCGCCATAGCATCAATAATCTGATCAATACAAGGGAGGGCGAAGGGATCAGCTAGACAAGCCTTGTTCAAGTCTGTGTAGTCCACACACATAAGCCAGCCACTCCGGGTGAAAGACCTCCATGATAAACCCTGCGGCCAACAGTCGAGCTACCCCCTCACCAATAGCCTTGCGCCTTTCTTTGTTGAAGCGGCGGAGAAACTGCCTGACCAGTTTAGACTTAGGATCTATATTAAGTGTGTGCTCAGCGAGTTCCCTCGGTACACCTGGCATGTCAGAAGGCTTCCATGCAAAGATGTCCCGACTCTCACGGATGAACTCGATAAGCGCGCTTTCCTATTTGGGTTCCAGGTTAGCACTGATGCTGAACTGCTTGGATGAGTCGCCAGGAACAAAATCAACCATCTTAGTGTCTGTAGCCGATTTGAACTTCAACGCCGGATCATGCTCTGTAGTTGGTTTTTTCAAAGAAGTCATGTCTGCCGGATTAACATTGTCTTTATAAAACTTCAGCTCCTCGGTGGCACAAACCGACTCAGCATAAGCCGCATCACCCTCTTCACATTCCAAACCAATCTTCCTGCTCCCATGTACTACGATGGTCCCCTTATGGCCCGGCATCTTAAGCTGTAGATAAACATAACACGGCCTTGCCATGAACTTGGCATAAGCCGGTGGTCCGAACAGGGCATGATACGGACTCTTGATTTTCACCACCTCAAAAGTCAACGTTTCTGACCTTGAATCATGATCATCTCCGAAAGCCACCTCTAGGGCTATCTTGCCCACTGGATACGCCGATTTACCAGTCACCACACCATGAAAAACGGTGTTCGATGGTTTAAGATTCTTATCTGTCAATCCCATACGGCGGAAGGTATCATAGTAAAGGATATTGATACTACTTCCCCCATCCATAAGCACCTTGGTGAACTTATACCCCCCAACTTGAGGTGCCACCACTAAGGCCAGATGACCTGGATTATCAACCCGGGGTGGGTGATCCTCTCGACTCCATAAAATTGGTTGTTCAGACCAACGCAAATACTGAGGCACTGCCGGTTCAACAGAGTTCACAACCCTTTTGTGAAGCTTCTGATCATGCTTACACAAGCTAGTAGTGCAGACATGATACTGCCCACTATTCAACTGCTTCGGATTGCTCTGATAACCCGACTGCTGCTGCTGCGGATTCCCCTGATGGTCATAACCTCCCTGATTGCCTTGATTACCTTGATTGCCATGTCCGGTCTGATGGCCTTGGAATCCTGAACCGGAGCTGCCGCCTCCATAACCCGGCCCATGAAAACCACCTCCTGAACCGCCGGGCGGGCCGTTGTCGTCTTGGAACATCTTGAAATTTTTGAACTCTCGCATGATGAAGCAATCCTTCCAAAGATGCGAAGCTGGCTTCTCCTTCAATCCATGCTTTGGAAAAGGTTGATTTAAGAGGCGCTCCATATTGGGGCCTGATCCTCCGCCCCTCTGGGGCGGTTTGCCCTTACGACGTTAACCGTTATCCTGTGCATTGATGTTAGCCACAAAGTCCAAGCTATTGTCTGCCTTTCGCTTACCGTTGTTCCCATGACCTGATGGATTATGTTGTTGCCCCTTGTCATTGCCGTTCTTTTTCCCCTTCCCCGGCTTGCCATCCTCAGACTCAGGGTCTTTGGTACTATCTGAATCGGCATACTTCACCAAAGCAGCCATAAGGGTTGACATGTCATTGCAGTGACGTTTGAGCCTTCCCAACTTCAGTTTTAATGGCATAAACTGGCAATTGCCTTCCAACGTCAAAACTGTTGTATCCGCATTGATGCGGTCTGACGAATGCGGAATAGCTGAGACTCACCCAATGGGTTGTAGACTCCCCATCCTCTTGAACACAAGCGGGCAGGTCCACAATCGACATAGGCTGCTTACATGTATCCTTAAAACTCTAGATAAACCGTTTTTTTAACTCAACCCATGACCCGACGGAGTTAGCCGGTAAGCTCTTTGACCAAGTACGAGCTTTCCCCTCCAACATCATGGTGAAGTACTTAGCACACACCGCTTCATCCACATCCAGCATCTCCATCGCCATCTCATAGCTCTCAACCCATGACTCAGGGGTAAATTGGCAGTGTAATTGGGCACCTTACAAGGGCCTTTAAAATCCTTGGGCAGTTGTACATTACGCAAAGCAGGGGTGAGACACGGCACCCCTAAAGAACTGAAGACCACACCTGGCACCACTGAAGTGGTAGGACGAACCGGGGTAAGCTGACGAGCCGCATGCTATGCTGTTAACTCAGCTTCTCGACGTGCACGACCATGATCCACCACATCCTGCGCATTAGCACCACCACCTACCGGGTTATGCCCTCGCAGTGAGTTACGGTGACGTGCACTGCTTGACACGGCCGGTTCATCCTCAATGTGCCTGTTGTAGCTCCGACTCAGACGGGGGGTGGAATGAATCCTCTCGTGACTATGCAAATAAGCCTGCTGCTGGGTTAAAGTTGTTTGAAGGAGCTCTTTGGCTTGTCGTGTCTCAACCGCCACTGGTGACTCGCCGTCAATTAGGAGGGCTGCCAATCGTGACGCGATGGCCACAATGTTATCCAGCGGGTTGGAGTAATGCCCCGGGGCGTCAGAATGTACAGAATGTTGTTCTAATGAGGCGGGTCCATCGTGCGCGGCTGAACCGGCGCTCTTGTTACCGGTGCCTCCGTCCGGTTTATCGCTGGCTGATTATTTGTCCCAACTCCTGGCGTGTTGAAGAGGTTTTGTGGCTCATAACCCGGCGGGAGGTGCGACCGGTATCTCCTCCTCAGCACATCATCTGCGGCGCTTTGATCCAGCCTAAACCGGTAGGCCTGAGCCTCTAACTCGGCCCGCTCTGTAGCCACCCTGGCATTCTCTGCTGCCAGGTCCTCTTTAGCCTGAGTTATTTGATCTTTCACATTTGCAATCTCCGTGTTGTGCTGAGCTCGGTTTGCTGCATCCACTTCTGGTGCCAGCAACATTGCTAAAGCGTCGAACAAATCAGACAAAACATGAGCCGGAGGCGGCGCAGAGCCCCCTGCCCCTGCTGGCGTTGCTGTTGAACTAGAGATCATCGCCGCAGCGGTAGAAGAGGGTTGTGTCGGCTGTGTACCGGCCATGAAGACCGCGACCCGGTTTGGCAGATCAAGGGGGTCCGGAATACTATTGCCATCGGAACCTCCACTAATCCTGCCATCCTGTAACTGGTATAGCGACTCGGTCTCTCCAGTTGAAGACTCGTCATCGGAGTAGACAATGGTTTCACCACCAGATGCTGATCCCTCCTCATATTCCGCTCCATGGATGACACCTACGAAGACATGCTTTACAGCAGGCTGAACCGGGGCAGAGCTTGCACGCTGAGCCGTCTCGATGGTGTTGGTGCAGATGTTCGTCTGAGGGCCCGGTTCGCTGATCTTGCCGATGAAGACGTGAATTCCACCAAAGGGGACCCGGTACCCGTATTCAATTGAACCGGCCTCGGGACCCCATCCCGCGTCGTTGATGTAGAGCTTGCTACGGCGACTCTTAGTCATCCGGCCCACAGCGTATCCCTTGAGTTCTTCGAAGCTGCCCTTCAAGAACTCGAAACCCTCGTGCGATAGCCCCACAGTGGGCGCCAACTGTCGTGGTTTTGTCACGGTAGATGTCCTCGTGAAAGGACTTAGTCTTGGAGCCATCGCTATGGGTTAGCTTAAAGGGGTTAAACCGGACAAGAGACACGAGAGTTTTTATACTAGTTCGGCCCCTTCGATGAAGGTAAAATCCTACATCTAGTTGTGTTGGTATTGCTAGGGTTTCGATGACCAGGGAGCCTAGCTCTCGAGTTGTTGTCTGTTGTCCCTAAACCGCTGTCGGGTCGTCCCTTTATATACACAGGTTGATGCCCGCCGGTTTACAGAGCCCCGAGGCCGGATCATAAACGTGTCTGGCTCGGTCTCTATCCTTCCTATCTTACAATGCAAGTTACATGAGAAAGTCGGTATACATCTACAGGCCTTAACCTGCCTTTGGGCCTTGGGCCTTCGTAAAGCGCCACCATCCTCATGTCTTCATGGGCTTCTAATCTTCATAGAGTTAACCCGGCTACCCCTGGCCGGTTTACGTCCAGCAGTAATATCCCCAACAGTAAGCATTTTAGGATTTCACTACTTCAAAATATAGAGTTCTCCATATGCACATTTACTTCCCTAATGTATGGTTAGATGAAATCATGTGATGCATGTTTCTACATCATGAAAATGCGGAAAATAACATGGCTATTGATACACACTCATATTTAGTTGTCGGAGTAATGGGCCACGGGTAGCCTAACCCGAGTCCCAGAACCTTTCAAGACATCGGGCCGGCTGCGCCCCTCAAGGCGTCGAGGTGAAGCGCCACCTTCTGGTGGCCGGCTGGCCGGACGGCCGACTGCTACAAGGTGGCCATTCACAGGAAAGCGGCTCCAAGATAGGCCGACTCGTGGCAGGCGGCCTCCAGAGTGGCCGGCTCCCAGCAGTCGGCCCACAGTGCCCTCAAAGTCTGCACCCCCATTAAAGAAGATAGGACAGGGTGAGGCAACAGTGTAGCCCCTCCCCCCACGAATCCAGGAGCGGGCGTGGCCACAGTGCCTCGTACCAGCGGAGATCTCCGCCCGGCGCGACATTGTTGCCACTTCGCCCTTGACGTCACTCCTGACAGGCCATGTCCTACTCCCACGACCACCTATCAGTACGGCCCAAGGACGGCGGGCCCTACCGGTCAGCGAGAGCCCGGAAGGCAGCAGGAGCCGCACCAATCCGACCCGAGGGAGGCCGGCTCCCAGCAGCCAGCCCGATCCTTCCTCGGGGCCCCACGCACCATTAACCAGATAAGATGCAGAGTGGCTATAGTGATCTCCCACCAGGCGGCGGGACTGTAGCCATGCCTCCCCGACCGAGAACACATCGTTATCAACACGGCTATAGTAATCCACAACCGGCAGGACCCGCGAGCGGCGGAAGCGACATGTCAGCTCCGTACCAGACTAGCCGGTGGGGCCCACCAGGCGGCAGAGAGTCCGGCGACCAGGGAGACTAACAACCGGGCCCTACGCCTCGGCCGGATTACCATTGTACCCCTGGGGGGTACGCCTATATAAACCCCCCAGGGCACCCATGCAAAGGGTTAGCACCCGGTTAGGACTAGATTCATACCTAGGGGAGGAGAGAGCAAGCCTTGCCTTCTCCCACCTCTAGCATACAGCTCGAGGAGCACCATTGTACTCACTTGTCCCTTAGTGATCATGTGGAGACCTCGCAGAGCAGGACTAGGGGTGTTATCTCCTAGGAGAGCCCCAGACCTGGGTAAGATTCGCCGGCATACGTGTCTACGCCTCATCCCGCTTCCGGGCACCGGCGACGTTCTACTCGCTCCCACCAAGATAAGCCGTCCATTGGCATATGTCGCACCCAACCCCCAACATTTGGCGCCCACCATGGGGCAAGGTGCACTGTCGTCCGGAGACCAGTTCTCGACGGGAACCCTTTTCCTCCCTGGTGAGCATAGCCAGCCCGGCACGCCAGACGGAGTCTGTGCCGACACGCTGCATGGCGCGGAGCTCGCCTACGCGGCGAGCTGCCTAGCTGACCTTGTTGGCGAGGTTCGCCTCTCCGACGAGCCGCCGTATGATGCGGGCAATGACGGCCCTGAGATCCGCCTCGTCAGCCTCTTCGATCGGCTTCACATCGCCAGCGAGCCCGCTGCGGATTTGGAATCCGTTGGCTCCACCGATCCGATGCTTGTCAACTCCGACACTACGTCGCTTGACGCGTTCCCCACCAATGTGGTGGTCTACGACGAGCCACCTCCTCGCGAGGAGAGCGACGAAAGCGCCGTCACAGAGGTGCTTGTCATCGGCCACAGTGAGCACTCTGGCGGAGATGCTCACGACCCGCTCAACGCGGCACTACAAGACCTGACGACGCCCATCCTAGAAGACGCCGATGCCGAGATGCTGGAGACACGCCGCCTCCAGCTTGTCGAGGGCGCCAAGAAGCTGGCTAGCATGAGACGCCTGTTGGAAGCCTACCAGCACGAGATGGACCACGCTATGGGCGGCACGCCAGCTCCCGCTGGGCCCAGCTGCCTTGGCGTGGTCCATCAGCGCGGCGTGGCCATCGCCAGCCTGCTCGGGGCAGATCTCCCCGTCTATGCCACGCCCGCGAAGAATATCTGAGCTGCCCAGGTGGAAGAAGAAGAACTAGACAAGTTTGAGGGCGAAGAGCGTCGCCAGATGGCGGAGCGCGTCCAATGGCTCCTCGATGCGGCTGCTGAGCAGCACGAGGCCGGTTGCCACACTGAGGTGCCACACAGGCAAAACAACGATCCGCCTCCCTGCTGAGACCAAGGCGCGACATCTCGGATGCCGACTGGTGACGTCTGCGGGAGAAGAGACAAGGAGCCGGCTGCCAGCAGCAGCCGGACTGGCATCACCATTGAGCGCGACCAAGACGGCCGCCCAAGACGAGTGGAACGACGGGATGACTGTCCACTTCCTCCCCCTCGAAGGGAAAGGCACGTCACCCCGCCGCCTGTTGATCACCCGACTCTCGGCGACCGCCTTGGCCGCCGAGAGGGAGTCGGAGAGAATGATGCCCGCCACCGGATCGACTGTCTCCATCGGTCCCTAGTGCTAGAAGAGGAAGATGAATTGGGCCCACCCTGTTTCGGCCCCCGCATTCGAGACGAGCCTTTCCCCAAAGGGTTCATGCTCCCAAGAGACACGCCCAAATACACCGGCTCCGTGAAGCCGGAGGACTGGCTGGTCGACTACTCCACAGCCATCAGCATAGCCAATGGCAACAAGCGCGTTGCCGTGAAGTATGTTCCACTTATGCTCCAGGGCACAGCCCGGACATGGTTGAACAGTCTGAAGCCCCGCAGCATCAACAGTTTGGTTGACTTCACCAAAGCTTTCATCCGCAACTTCACCAGCACGTACAAGCGGCCGCCCAAGCCTTGCCAGCTCTCCTTGTGCATGCAAGGCCCCAACCAGTCGACTCGCGACTACCTCACGCGCTGGGCCGAGCTCCGCAACTCCTGCGAAGGCGTGCACGAGGTGCAGGCTATCGAGTACTTCACCGCTGGGTGCCGAGAGGGCACCCTCCTCAAGCATCGACTCCTTTGTGACGAGGCGGCGACCCTCGACGATCTGCTGATCATAGCAGATAAATATGCCACGGCCGACTCCTCCATGAAGGCAGAAATCCAGGTTGATGCGTCTGGCAAAGTAGCCCCTTAGGCTCCTCGAACCCCGGCTGGTGACACCAGCCGCCGCCAGCAACCAAGCGACAACAAGCGCAAGGCCATGCCGCCGGCTCACACAAGCCGGCAGGTGGCGATAGTCGAAGACCAGCAGCCGGTGGGGCAGCCTCCGTCCAAGCGCCAGAAGGGCGGCAAGCCCAATTGGCTACCGGCCTTCTCATACGAGCAGACTCTTGACGCACCCTGCAAATTCCATAGTGGTGCGAAGCCGTCCAACCATACCACTCGGAAATGCCATTGGCTCACCAGGATCACCAAAGGAGACGGCCTTCCGCCTCCTCCGCCTGCTGGGCAGCAGCCGCCCCCTCCCCCTCAGCAGCCGGCCGTTCGACTAGTCGGAGCCGTACAAGACGAATACCCTAAAGAGCACGGAGCTTATGTCGTGTTCACCAGCGTGGCTGACGATAATCACAGCAGACGGCAACGACAGCAAGAAGTGAATGCAGTAGCATCAGAGACCCTCGAATTCATGCATTGGTCCGAGAAGCCCATCAACTAGAGCAGAGCCGACCACCCATATGTGATGCCCAATCCCGGCTCCTACGCCCTGGTTCTGGATGCCACATTTACCACTGATAGGCGAGCTGCTCGGTTTTCGTGAGTTCTGATAGATGGCAGCAGTAGCATCAACATTCTGTACAAAGATACCATGGAGAAGTTGGGAATCAGACAGAGGCAGCTTCAGCTCAGTCGGACTGTATTTCATGACATAGTTCCTGGCCTTTCCTGCTCACCAATCGGCAAGATCCAGATAGATGTCCTCTTTGGAGACAAGGATCATTTCCGACGGGAGCCAATCTAGTTCGAGGTGGTGGACCTCGAGAGCCCGTACCATGCACTACTTGGCCGACCTGCACTGGCCAAGTTCATGGCAGTCCCCCATTACGCTTGCCTCAAGATGAAAATGCTGAGTTCTAAGGGGATTCTGACCATAGCTGGGGACTACAAGAAGTCATCCGCTTGTGCGGCTGAGAGCAGTCGGCTGGTCGAGTCCCTTATGATCGCGGCCGAGAAGCAACTCCTTGATCGAGTTGTGGCAATGGCAGGCAAGCAGCCGGGCAATGCCACCCCACCGCAAGGAGTCGGAAGCCGAGGGCTCGTTTAAGCCGGCTAAAGAGACAAAGAAGATACCCTTGGACCCGGAGCATCCGGAGAGGTACGCTGTCGTAGGTGCAAACCTCGACAGGAAATAGGAAGGCAAGCTCGTCGATTTCCTCCGTGAGAATCGGGACATCTTTGCATGGTCACGGAAAGACATGTCGGGTGTTTCGATGGATTTCGCCGAGCACAAGTTACATGTCCGATCTGATGCCAAGCTGGTCAGGCAGCCCTTGTGCCGCCTGTTGGAAGAGAAGAGAAGAGTTGTTGGAGAAGAGATAACCCAGCTGCTAGCAGCTGGCTTCATCATGGAAGTATTCTTCCCAGAGTGGCTGGGCAACCCAGTCCTTGTGCTGAAGAAAAATAAGCAATGGCGCATGTGTATTGATTACACCAGCCTCAACAAAGCCTACCCCAAAGACCCGTTTGCTTTGACAAGAATTTACCAAGTGATGGACTCCATAGCCAAATGCGAGCTATTGAGTTTCTTGGATGCATACTCAGGGTATCACCAGATCAAGCTGAACCCGGCCGACCGACTGAAGACCGCCTTCATCACGCCATTTGGAGCCTTCTGCTACTTAACCATGACGTTCGGCTTGAGGAATGCCGGCGCCACATTTCAAAGTTGCATGCAGAAGTGTCTCCTCAAGCAACTCAGCAGAAACACCCATGTTTACATGGACGATGTCATGGTGAAGATGGAGAAGCGGGGAACGCTGCTAGAAGACCTCAAAGAGACCTTTGAGAACCTGCGCCGATTTCAAATCAAGTTCAACCCGGAGAAATGCGTCTTCGGAGTGCCAGCCGGCCAGCTCCTTGGCTTCCTGGTCTCGGAACGTGGCATAGAGTGCAACCATATGAAGATCAAGGCCATCGAAAGGATGGAAGTGCCCACCCGACGGCTCAATGTACAAAAGTTCATCGGCTGCTTGGCATGCATCAGCCGTTTCATCAGTCGGCTGAGAGAGAAGGCTCTCCCCCTGTACCAGCTCATGAAGAAGACCACTTTTTTCTAGTGTAACGAGAAGGCGGATGGAGCTTTTCTCCAGCTCAAGAAGATGTTGACCACTCCACCTATCCTGGCGGCTCCGACACCAAAGGAGCCCATGCTCCTCTACATCGCCGCCGCTAGCCGATTGGTTAGCATAGTCATAGTGGTAGAACGCAAGGAGGAAGGCAAGGCATTACTAGTCCAGAGACCGGTGTATTACCTAAGTGAAGTGCTGTCAGCCTCCAAGCAAAACTACCCCCACTATCAGAAGATGTACTACAGCTTGCATTTTGCCGCCAAAAAATTGAAGCCATACTTTCAGGAGCACCCAATCACTGTTATCTGCATTGCTCCGCTCGCCGAGATCATTCGAAGCCGAGATGCCTCCGGCCGAGTGGCCAAATGGATTTGGCCCCCTACACCACCTACTACCAGCCTCGCACCGCCATCAAGTCACAGGCGCTGGCCGACTTCCTCATCGACTGGGCCGAGACCCAGAACCTGCCACCGGCGCCGGACTCCACCCATTGGTGGATGCACTTTGATGGTTCCAAAATGTGCACCGGTTTGGGAGCCGGCATCGTCCTCACCTCTCCCAAAGGCGACGAGCTCAGATATGTGCTGCAAATCCATTTTGTTGCTTCCAACAACGTCGTTGAATATGAGGCACTCATTCACGGGCTCCAGCTTGCCAAAGAACTCGACATTCGCTGGATCCTATGCTATGGTGACTCCGACTTGGTGGTCCAGCAGTCGTCAGGCGACTGGGACGCCAAGGATGCAAACATGGCGAGCTATCGTTTCCTCGTACAGCAACTCAGTGGGTATTTTGATGGGTGCGAGTTTCTCCATGTGCCAAGAAACGACAATGAGAAAGTAGACGCCTTGGCGCGAATCGGCTCCACCTGTCAAGCAATACCAACCAGCGTCGCCCTACAACGCCTCCTCAAGCCGTCTGTCAAGCCATCGCCAGAGTCAGATTCTATCTTCGTGCCGGCTCCTCTCGAAGCAGTCGGATCCAGCTCAAGAGCTCCAGCAGTCGGCACGGGAATTCTGGCAGGCGGCCCGGGGACTGCGGAAGTCGCACCTGGCCCAGGGATTTCAGAGCCCGGCCCGAGGACTGCAGCGGTCAGCCCGGGGACTTCAGAGCCCGGCCCGGGGACTGCGGAAGTCGGTCCAGAGACTACATCGATCCAGCAAGCCGTAGCCGACACCGACCCGCCGCCTCCCGGCCCAACCGCCCTCGTCCAAGTTGCAGTCCTGACAGTCGAAGAAATCGCAACACTTTCATGGGCCTAGCCCATCCTCAACTTCCTGGTAAACAAAGAGTTGTCGACTGATGAGGTCTCGGCCAGGAAAGTGCAACGCCGGGCAGCAGCATACACCATAGTTAACAGAGAGCTGGTGAGGCGCAGTGTCACCGGTGTCTACCAGCGCTGCGTCGAGCCGGATCAAGGCCAAGCAATCCTCAAAGACATCCATCAAGGCGAATGCGGCCACCAAGCGACTTCAAGAGCACTTGTCGCCAAGGCTTTCCGTCATGGTTTTTTCTGGCCAACTGCCCTGGAAGACGCTAAGAGCTTGGTCCAGAAATGCAAAGGGTGCCAGAAGTTTCGTTCAAAACCTCATCAGCCGGCTTCTGCACTCAAGACTATTCCCATAGCCTGGCCCCTTGCCGTCTGGGGCCTGTATATGGTGGGACCATTCAAGATGGCAAGAGGTGGCTTAACTCATCTGCTTGTCGCGGTGGACAAGTTCACCAAGTGGATAGAAGCAAAACCGATCAAGAAGTTGAATGGTTCGACTGCGGTGACCTTCATCTCCGACATCACCATCCGGTACAGCGTACCAAACAGTATCATCACCGACAACGGCACGGATTTCGCCAAATGTGCCTTGGCCCATTTCTGCACGATGCAGGGCTTCCGACTGGACCTAGCATACGTTGCCCATCCACAGTCAAACGGCCAAGTGGAGCGAGCAAATGGCCTTATTTTGTGCAGCATCAAGCCCCGACTGGTCGAGCCTTTGGAACGGTCGGCCGGCTGCTGGCTCGACGAGCTGTCGGCCGTCCTCTGGAGTCTGCGCACAACTCCGAACAAGTCAACTGGCTTCACGCCTTTCTTTCTCGTCTACGGTGCCGAAGCCGTCATCCCAACGGACATAGAATTCGACTCCCCTCGAGTCACCATGTACACCGAAGAGGAGGCAGAAGAAGCACGTCAAGATGGCATCGATCTGCTGGAAGAGGGCCGGTCCAACATCTACTAGTAGAGCCTACGCCGATACTACAACCGGAAGGTCAAGCCGAGATCTTTCCAAGAAGGAGACCTTGTGCTTCGGCTGAACCAGCGAACAGCCGGCCAGCACAAGCTCTCGACGCCTTGGGAAGGCCCCGTCATCATCAGCAAGGTGTTGGGCAATGACTCCTACTACCTGATCGACGCTCAAAAGCCTCGAGCATGCAAGAGGGACGACTCCGGCAAGGAGATGGAGCGGCCATGGAATGCAAATCTCCTTCGAAGATTTTACAGTTGATGCAGTATGTACCATGCTACCTTTTGTATTAAAGTACGAAGACTCTGGGTCCCCCGAGAAGAGCTCAGGGACTGCCCTCTTTTATCTATATGATAAGAATTATGCGTATGAGTATGTCATTTTCTTTATACCATTTGGCGCCGGGTCCGACTAGTCGGCCCGGGGACTTGCCGTCTTGTACTATGAAGTGCTTCCTGCAGCCGGACAAGTAATGTGTTCGCACTTAAGCCGTCTCCTGCCGGAAGCCATAGCTCGCAGAGCGACTGTCTGGTGTGCAGGAGCAAGGCAGAAAGGGTATCCACATGAAAAATGACTAAGGACACAAAACACACACATAGTTCGAGCCGGTTTCCCGCCTCCTACGACTGACTGTTGAGCAGCCGGCCTGCCGACTTCTACTTAACTTGCTAGAATGTTCTAAAACGGCTAAGTACCTGCCTTCCAGAAGTAGCTAAGTACTTGACCCAGCCACACTCAGCAGAGCGGCTGTTCGGCTGGCAAGACAACAACCAAGGGAAGGCGGCAAAGGAAAAAGCCAAAGAGCAGCAAGCAAGAAAAGATAGAACTCGGAATAATATTTACATAACAAAGGCCCTTGGCCGATCTTCAAAACACAAGTTTAAGATACACCCCGTGGGAGGAATTGTGCAAAATTAACAAGTTCATCAAGACTGATAGACAGGTAAAACAAAGATAAACTAGCGGCCTAGGAAGTGGCAGAAGGGTTCGGTGGAGCGGAGGAATCGGCGGCGGCGGTTGGTGGAGCGGCCGGCTGGGCAATCTCCGCCTGGTCTCCCCTGGCGACAGTCGGCTCGGTTGGGCGTGGCTCGTTGCTTGAAGCACGGTCGGGCTGGGGCTGGACGCCCGCTCCGACCTCTGGTGCCTCTTGTTCTCCTTCCTCCTCTGTCTCGCTTTCTTCCTTGCCGCTAGAGTCAATCACCTCCGCCGATTCCTTGCCATCTTCCGGGTTTAGCCCGAACCATTCCGGTGGTGCCTCGGTGCCGTCCTCAACCCGCTCCGGGACGAAGATGCTGGTGTCGGTGTACTCGGCGATTGACGTCGCGCACTTGACGAGTTCATCTTCCATGCCTGCCAACTCCTCCCGAGCCTCCAGCCGGAACGTGGCTAGCTAGGCTAGACTCAGCCCAGGATACCACGCCTTGACAAACTCCAAGGCCCGGCGTGCTCCAGCCCTGCCCGAGGAGCCCTTCCAGGCCTCAATACGGCTGGCCGCCACCTCCAGCCAGTCGGCAGTCCGACTGGGGGTGCGCGGTGCCGGCATGTCGGGCCAGAGGGCGGCGATCGCCTGGGCGCCGACACGCTAAAGCCGGCGCAGCATCCGGTGGGCCGGCCGAAGACGGGCCTCGATGCTTAGGATCTGCTCGTTAAGGGTCCGGGGGGCGTTGGCAGCGATCTGCGCACCGTCCGCCCTCCGTCCTTCGCGATCAGCTTCGATGTCCTGGTTGGCGGTGTCCGAGTGGCCATGAAAGAAGTCTGCCAAAACAGAAAGCAAAAAGCCGAAGTTAAAAATGAGAAGCCGGCTCAACCAACAAGCCGGCAGTTCAAAGAAGGAAAAAGAGGGAAGCTCACCGTCGACTATGTCCTCGATCGTGTGAAAGCCAGAAGTCGGCTCCATTTCCTTGTCGGTCCAGGCAGAGCGCTCGACCGCAAATTCAGCGAGGAGTCTGGTCTCCCCAGCCTCCGCCTCCTCCTGGGCTTTCTTGAGGAGCTCCTTCTGTTCCGCCAGCTGCTGTCGGTATTCTGGGAATGAGGGTCCCCAGACTTTCCTGCCTGCGGCCTACGGCGTGGCTCAAGTGGGGGCCCAGTGTGGCCCATCTTCATCAGCTGAAGCTCAAGACCCTCGCGAGGGGCCAAGCCTCGCGGGGCGGATGGCAAGAAGCTTCCTCAGAGGCAGCCTCATCAGGCAGGCTCACGAGGAGGCGGAGAGATCAAGGCAGGGGTACCTCACGAGGAGCCCGTGATGCAAGCCATGACGATCGAGACCAGGCGGCGCCAGGCAGGCGCCAGGAGGGCGCCGGCCTGCGCAGTGTCCTTGTTTCCCCTTTGGTGCAAAGGGGTCAAGCACAGGCCAAGGCACCGGGCAAAGGTTACCATTCCGGTGCAACGAGACCAAGACCAGCAGAGCGGCAGGACGGAGGTCACCGTGGAGCCCAAGACGGTGTCATCACTAGTACTTTTGGCAGCCGAAGACCACCTTTGGTCAGGATAACCTGTACTAGATGTTCCCCTTCAAAATGGCCAATTATTGGCCCCTTACCGCTCATTATTTGGGGAGAGGCCCAGGGCCCCTATAAATAGAGCTAGCCACCACAGAAGGAGAGGACACCCAGAGGGAGAGATAGAGAGGGCAGACAAGGAGAGACCGAAAAATAGAGATAGAGAGAGAGAGGCGACTGAACTCGCCCAAGCAGTTCATTGCACCAGCTCAAGAACACCTCTCGCGAGGTTGTTCTTCCCTTGTACTGCTCATCATCAGCCCCTGAGGCAATCCACCACACCACACATTGGAGTAGAGTATTACACCACAACGGTGGCCCGAACTAGTATAAATCTCGTGTCCCTTGTGTTGTTCGTTGTTTCTAGCTTAGATCACGTGAGGAGATTGGACGTAGACCGGTAGGGGAGAGATCTCCGCGCGCACCCCAGTGTTCGAACCTCAAGGGTCTGCCGGAACCCGATATCCGACATTTGGCATGCCAGGTAGGCGTGCGCCGGAATCCTTCCTCCTCCGCATCGCGTTCCGTCGCCTCGCCGTTCAGATGTCAAACGACCCGTGTAACGCCCTCCATGCGTCTATATTTCCCACATGTCGAAGCACGACTTAGAGGCATAACCGCATTGAAAGCAATGTCGCAAGTGAGGTAATCTTCACACAACCCATGTAATACATAAGGGAACAGATACATAGTTGGCTTACAATCGCCACTTCACACAATACATGAATAAAGCATTACATCATCCAGATACAATCAGGGTCCGGCTACGGAACCAAAATAAAAGAAGACTACCCCAAAAGCTACACAGATCCCCGATCGACCCCAACTGGGCTCCACTACTGATCAACTAGAACGAAACAACACAAAGGACAAGGTCTTCATCGAGCTCCTCCTTGAGCTTGGTTGAGACACCTGCACGGTATCATCGGCACCTGCAAACTGGTTTTGGAAGTGTATGTGAGTCAAGGGGACTCAGCAATCTCACACCCTCGCGATCAAGACTATTTAAGCTTATAGGTAGGGTAAAAGTATGAGGTGGAGCTACAGCAAGCGACTAGCATATATGGGGGCTAACTTACGCAAATGAGAGCGAGAAGAGAAGGCAAAAGCACGGTCAACAACTATGATCAAGAAGTGATCCTAAAACAACCTACATCAAACATAACTCCAACACCGTGTTCATTTCCCGGACTCCGCCGAGAAGAGACCATAACGGTTACACACGCGGTTGATGCATTTTAAATAAGATAAACTTTATGTTTTCTACAACTGGACATTAACAAATTCCCATCTGCCCATAACCGTGGGCACGGCTTTCAAAAGTTCAAATCCCTGCAAGGGTGTCCCAACTTAGCCCATCACAAGCTCTCACGGTCAGCGAAGGATATTCCTTCTCCCAAGACAATCCGATCAGACTCGGTATCCCGGTTACAAGACATCCTCGACAATGGTAAAACAAGACCAGCAAAGCCACCCAGATGTGCCGACAAATCCCAATAGGAGGTGAACATATCTCGTTCTCAAGGTACACCAGATGAGAAAGACGTCGGGTGGGCCAGCCCAGAGTTGCACCTGGTAGCTCCGGACATCGCTCAGTTGGACCAACACTTAGAGA
>NC_041382.1:454249236-454261700 GCF_002162155.2 Triticum dicoccoides | reverse complement strand
GGGTTAAAATAAAGATGACCCTTGAGTCTGCAGAACCCAAGGGAAAGAAAAGGCTAGGTGGCGAATGGTAAAACCATTGTTGGGCCTTGCTGGAGGAGTTTTATTCAAGGTGAACTGTCAAGGGGTTCCCATTACAAAACCGTGTAAGGAACGCAAAATGCGGGAACATAACACCGATATGACGGAAACTAGGGCGGCAAGAGTGGAACAAAACACCAGGCATAAGGCTGAGCCTTACACCATTTACCAAGTATATAGATGCATTAATTAAATAAGAAATATTGTGATATCCCAACAAAATATCCATGTTCCAACATGGAACAAGCTCCAATCTTCACCTGTAACTAGCAACGCTATAAGAGGGGATGAGCAAGCGGTAACATAGCCAAACAACGGTTTGCTAGGACAAGGTGGTTAGAGGCATCGCTTAACAATATGGGAGGCATGATAAGCAAGTGGTAGGTATCGCAACGTAGGCATAGCAAAAGAGCGAGCAACTAGCAAGCAAAGAAAGAAGTGATTTCGAGGGTATGGTCATCTTGCCTGAAATCCCGCTAGGAAGAAGAACGAGTCCATGAAGAAGAAAAACGGACGTAGTCGAACGGGTCCTCACAAACGCAACGTTATCGGAACCAGCCCGAAGAAGCAACACCGGAAAAAATCACACAACATAGTAAACAACCAACACATGAACATGGCATGATATGCGGGATGCGGTATGTGATGCATATCCATGATTTGGAAATGACTTATTGAACCTGGCCTCAACTTGGAAATCCAAGAGTGCCACTGGAAAGGGGAGTTGATTTCGGCTGAAATCGATATAAAGATCACCGGAATCGGATGCACGGTTTGGAAATGGCAAGCAAAACAAATATGGCACCGGTTTGCAATAAACAGCAAGTAGCCATCTAAATGCATCAAGATAAATATGCTACAGCACTCAAACTTGGCAACACAGTACATGGCAGGGATCCACTCATGAAGCTTGACAAAAGATGAACACTGTGTTACGACTAATTCATCCATTAACAGGTTCAAACAAGCATGCCAAAAGAGCAAAGATAACATGTTTCAGACTTAGTGAAATTAACAAGTCTGGAATTTATCATCAGGAAGCAAACTTTAGGGCATGAAAACTACATGCTACAGGAATCTATTATGTCAACGAAAGGCATGGCATGAAGCTACTCTAAGGACAAAACAAAAGTTCCTTACTGACCTTGAGCCAAAAGGGATCAGAAAATACAATTGCAAGCATGTGAACATGGCAAAAACATAAACAGATTCAGACTTTGTGAAAAACTGGAGCATGGCAAATCAGTCAACGAGTAGGCATGTTTACGAGCTCGATGCACTCACTACATAGCATGGCATGGCAAACTAAGCATACACCCATGAAGAAGACATGGCATAGAAGCTAGACATGGCAAGCACAACATCATAGCATGCACGAATCAATGGCAACAACCTCGGCAAAATCGCTAAACATGTCAACAATCTGCCAGGATCATTTTATAGCAAAAGTAAAGCTCGATTGACTCAATCTAGGGCGCTCCATAAATACAAACAAAGACATGGATGGATAGAGCACCACAATATTAACAAAACATCCTTACTGATCATCCTTAAAAGAGGCACAAATCACTAGGAAACAACATGAACATATGGCATAACAACAAAATCAGGACAAGGACTTAGTGAAATTCTGAGTCCCTGAAATCAGCATTACCGATTACGCTTCTTTGCAAGCTTGTGCTAGTCACCACAAAGATCATAAAAATACATGGCATACACCCCTGTAAAGATGGCATGGCATATAACAAAACACATGTAGAGCTCAGGGTCATAGCATGCACACATTAATCATGGCAAAAATGACAAAAGGCCAGTTGCTGAAACAGATCTGAAATATTCCTCACATATCCCTCTTCCGACAACATTTCGGGCATCAGGATGAGCTCAAATGAAAATGATGCAATGAGATGAAATGATGTACTTGTCGAGACGAACATTTTTATATGCTACACACACGAATCAGAGCTACGATGCAGAGTTATGGCATGTCAAAGATTGCAATAAAATTAGGGTTTCGAGGGGAAAAAGTCAACCGTGAGTTCTAGATCTCACATCTGGCACTGTAGATGCATTGTAGCAGCTCGAGGTCACCGGAGAAAATGGAGCTGCGGTGGCTGGACTTGCCGTTTGAGGAGGAGGAAGGAGAGGAAGCCGGATGGGGAGGACGGCGAGGCGCGTTGGCGCGGCGTACTCCGGGCGGCGTGGTGGCGGCGGTGGTCGGCACCGGTGGGAGGAAGCAGCCGCGGCGGAGCCGGCGAACTAGGCGGTGCCGGTGGGCGGCCGGGCGGCGCGGCCGAAACGCCAGGCAGCGGGGCGCGCTGGGGCGCGCCGGGGAGGCTCGGAGTGGGTGCGAGGCGGCGGCGGGCGGCGACCCCGGCCGGGAGGGCCCCGCCTGGGCCCCGGCGGGCCGAAGTGGGCGGCGGCACGGGGAAGTGGGCACGGGCGTCTCGGTGAATCGGGAGGCGCCACATGGAGGCGGTGAGGGCGCTGGACAATGTCCGGTGGTGGGGGTTTCGCCCGGCGGTGGAGAGGGGAAGTTGCTAGGGTTTGGACTGCGGGATTTCGGAGGAGGGGCTTTATATAGAGGTAGAGGGAGCTAGGAAGCTCCAAATGAGGTGCGGTTTTCGGCCACGCGATCGTGATCGAACGACCGAGATGATGGAGGAGGTTAAGGTGGGTTTTGGGCCACTTTGGAGGGGTGTTGGGCTGCAACACACACGAGGCCTTTTCGGTCCCTCGGTTAACCGTAGGAGTATCAAACGAAGTCCAAATGGTACGAAACTTGATAGGCGGTCCACCGGTAGTAAACCAAGGCCGCATGACAAGTCTCGGTCCAATCCAAAAGCGTTTAACGCCCGCACACGAAAAGAGGTAGAAAGGGACACCGGGTGACATAGGAGCGCTGGATTGCAAAACGGACAACGGGGAAAAAGCTCGGATGCATGAGACGAACATGTATGCAAATGAAATGCACATGATGACATGATATGACATGCATGACACACAAGCAATGACAAGGCAACAACAGCAAATAACTAGAGGACACCTGGCACATCGGTCTCGGGGCGCTACAACACTCCACCACTACGAGAGGATCTCGTTCCGAGATCTAGAATGTCACCGGAGGGAAAAAGGAAGAGAAAGTGAAGAGGTAAAACTAATTGCTTATTTGACAAACGAGTGAAACCACGACCCTTGAGAGGTTGAACAATTGAAAGGAAGAATGCAACAAAGAAGAACCAAGTTGAAAGCACTCTGGTAGGGAAGAGTAACAAGGAAGAACAAATTCGAGCAGCACTCCGATTGAAAAGTGATACAATACTTGATAAGATGAAAAGAAATTGCACAGAGGGCACAACACTCCGGTTAAACGGACAAGCATGGAAAGGACATGATCTTAGACAATGCGAGATGACGGTTGAAAAGAACAACATCGCCATGCCTCCGGAATGAAAGAATAGTAGATAGATAATTGAAATAGGAGAATTGAGAAGAAAAAGCCAACTTCTGTCACCAAAGAGCTTGAAAAGGCATACTTAGGAGAAATGTCGAACGGAGTAGTTGGAAAAACAAACAACGAAAAAGGTAAGCTTGACATGGACTTATGGAATACATCTCAAATTATGAGGTGACAACCTGCCACTCACGGGAAGAATAATTGGATTGATATGAACAAGGAGACGAGAAAGCTTATTCACCGGAATGATAAAAGAAGAACTTGGATCATTTATAAGCACCATAGATAGCAACATCCTTAGGGAAGGCTTTAGGTTAAATATAAACCAAGATAACTAGAATGAAGAGATTGGTGGATTTAAAATATCTCATTCCTAACAACTTTTGAATCATGAAACATGAACTCAAATTATGAAGAATGACATAGCACCACCTCAAATGATACGGTAGAAAGAATTGCACTTCGGAATGCAAGATGAAGAAGACTTGAACTCCTCAAACAAAACATGTGTTGGGCACCATGTTTATTTTAGAGTAATATCTTGGCAGATCTTAACTCCGAGAGAAATCTTGAAGAACAATTGAAGAATGAAAAGTATCATTGCAAATCATCATGCTGAGCCTTCGTGAAGAACTCCGGTAATAAAAGAATGATCAAAAGGAAGTGAAGGATGAAAAGAATAAGATTGAAGCCTTGCAATGATTAGATGAAGCTTTGAAATGATATAATTGAAAGAGCTTGGAACTCCGGAAAAGAAAGATGAATCAAGTGAAACCGAGAATTTGATGAGCCTCTGGAATAAGGAATTGAGTTCACTCGATGAAACAAGAATAAGAATTACATTATGCTTATCCTTCACCAATTAAATTGACGACAATCAATGGATTTGACATATTACTTATTCTCGTAGAAAGGATTTAAGATAGATATGTGACAAACTTGAGAAGGTCTTCAACGAACCACCGGTAGAATTTGAAAGAACGAAAGAATTGATATGATAAACGAAGGAAGAAGAAACTTGGACGAACCACCGTAAGAAATGAAAATGATTGAAGAAAAGATAAAGAAGCACCGAGAAGAATTATAGAAAGAACGAAGATACTTGAGACAATCTAGATACATGAGAACGAAGGGATCACGAACTGATTATAGATCACTTGAATGATGCACTGGTAAGATTGGAGAATGACAACTGAAAGCTAAGAATGAATAAATATTCTGAAATGATGGGCTCCGGAGAAACAAACTAGAAAGACTCCTGAATTGCTCCGGATAGATGAAAAGAAATCTCACAATCGAAAAGAATTGTGAGAGGATGGTAACAAGCTAGAATCATGAATCTTGAAGAGAATGGAGCAAGATTTAGAGGAAACACTCTTCTTCGGTCATCAAGTGTTGAGAATGACGACGAGAAACACCACCATGAATTATTTAGACGCTCCAGAAGAATCAAAAGCAAAGAGATTGAGCCACCGATGAAAGCATATGAAAGATCTTGGAGGCAGACATATGACTGCTAGTAAATCATTCTTACGTCAAACTTCGAAAAGAAATTAGAATAGCTCCGGGAAAATAAGAAGAGTCAGGTAAGATCCTGGAAAAAGACCTGTGGGTTAGGGCCCACTCAAAAGAAACACCGTTGAACGGTTGCTTGAAAAGAGAGATTTCACCGGTTGAATTAGATGGCTTGAATGAGGTGACATCCTCGAAAGATCTTGAATGAAAACAGAGTGGAAACACGAATCTTCAAGATATCTTGAGCACTCTGGAACAATTGAATAGTGAGAGGTGAATGAATATGAGGTGCACCGGCATGAGAAGGTATTTGGAACCAGGAAAGGGATATGATCAACACCAAAAGCTTGAATTGGTTCCACCGGGGAAGAAAAGGAGCAAATAATAATGAACTTGAGGCTCCGTTAGTATCTTCATGAGAATCACCGGATAAGAACACTAACGGAAAAAATGGAAAGACTTCACAACAATAAAATGATACTTGATTGAGATATATGAGTCCTCGAAGAAAAACAAGGGAGGGAGGGCGGGTAAAACAAAAGCAACTTGGAATGGATGAAGCAAACAACATTGAGAAGAACTGATAGTTGATCTTGCAAATGTTGAAGTGATCGGACCCACTTGAAGGGAAACATGTCGGTTGAAAAGAAATTGAAGTGACAAACTCGATGATCGAGAAGGATTAGTATTCACATAGAAATATGAGAACACCGCTTGGGAAAGGTATGGAATCAACATTTGACTTCGAAGAAACTCGAATACCACAACTCAAAACAAAGGATTGGCTTGCAGAATAAGCCGGAACAAACATATGATAGAGATTTCGTCCGAAGTTTTCATGGTGGGGCCTACATGGGCTCGATCGTACAACACCATCATGTACAAGGTAGTGGACATGACATACGAAGCGTCCCCGAGTCGGCATAGACAAGGACTCTTTAAGACACAACGAGACCACTGTAAAACCAACCGTGGATAGGCGGATCACTAGACATCGAACCCCAATTTCATATCATACATCTGTCGGAAGGATATCCTAAGAGCTACTTGAATTCCCACTTATAAACTCCCGAAACTTTCCGGTTATGCAATCAGGTGTTGGGGCTACAGGGGAAGCATAATATCTCACCCAAATCTAGCAAATCCTACATCCAGCTGTATCCATCCTTCAACACATAACCAAGAAACCTTCGGAAATCATTTACCTCAACCTTCGAAAAGCATCCGTTATACGAGTTATGGCAATACTCCCGAACTCCCGCCACAGTACTGGGTGGCGTCGAGGTTATCTCACCTACAACTGCATAAAAGAGATTTTCGATGTCGGCGAACTCAGGTATTCTAGAATTGCAACGATAAAATTGTGACAACAACACCTCGGAGCTCAACTCCCCGGGACACTGCCACAACCCCTAAATGTCAGGAGGCACCAAGAACAATGTTCTCGTCACAAAACCATCGGAACGATTCCAAGATACCCGCGTGATCCTAAATTTTTTTAGTGAAATTTGAGAAGAGAAGAGTCAAAACTCTACGTTAGGATGCCTTACCAGAGCGATGAAGGGACTGGGGAGTAAAAAGAATTCCTAAACTCTCCGATATATATATAATCCTAAATGACTCAAAACATTTTTCTAGACTCAATAACGCCAACGATTCGATCAAGCAGGGGGCTCCTAAGGTCGGGGAAGGCTCTAATACCAACTTATAACGCCCTCGATGCGGCTATATCTACCACGGGTCGAAGCACGACTTAGAGGCATAACCATATAGAAAGCAATGTTGCAAGTGAGGTAATATTCACACAACCCATGTAATACATAAGGGAAAAGATACATAGTTGGCTTACAATCGCCACTTCACACAATACATGAATAAAACATTACATCATCTAGATACAATCAGGGTACGGCTACGGAACCAAAATAAAAGAAGACTACCCCAAAAGCTACACAGATCCCCAATCGACCCCAACTGGGCTCCACTACTGATCAACTAGAACAAAACAACACAAAGGCAAGATCTTCATCGAGCTCCTCCTTGAGCTTGGTTGAGTCACCTGCACGGTATCATCGACACCTGCAAACTGGTTTTGGAAGTATCTATGAGTCACGGGGACTCAACAATCTCACACCCTCGTGATCAAGACTATTTAATCTTATAGGTAGGGTAAAAGTATGAGGTGGAGCTGCAGCAAGCGACTAGCATATATGGTGGCTAACTTACGCAATTGAGATCGAGAAGAGAAGGCAAAAGCACGGTCGAACAACTATGATCAAGAAGTGATCCTAAAACAACCTACATCAAACATAACTCCAACACCGTGTTCACTTCCCGGACTCCGCCGAGAAGAGACCATCACGGTTACACACGCAGTTGATGCATTTTAAATAAGATAAACTTTAGGTTTTCTACAACCGGACATTAACAAATTGCCATCTGCCCATAACCACGGGCACGACTGTCAAAAGTTCAAATCCCTGCAGGGGTGTCCCAACTTAGCCCATCACAAGCTCTCACGGTCAACGAAGGATATTCCTTCTCCCAAGACAATCCGATCAGACTCGGCATCCCGGTTACAAGACATCCTCGACAATGGTAAAACAAGACCAACAAAGCCACCCAGATGTGCCGACAAATCCCGATAGGAGCTGCACATATCTCGTTCTCAGGGCACACCGGATGAGCAAGACGTCGGGTGGGCCAACTCAGAGTTGCCCCAGGTAGCTCTAGACATCGCTCAGTTGGACCAACACTTAGAGAAGCACTGGCCCGAGGGGGTTAAAATAAAGATGACCCTTGAGTCTGCAGAACCCAAGGGAAAGAAAAGGCTAGGTGGCGAATGGTAAAACCAATGTTGGGCCTTGCTGGAGGAGTTTTTTTCAAGGAGAACTATCAAGGGGTTCCCATTATAACCCAACTGTGTAAGGAACGCAAAATCCGGGAACATAACACCGATATGACGGAAACTAGGGCGGAAAGAGTGGAACAAAACACCAGGCATAAGACCGAGCCTTCCACCCTTTACCAAGTATATAGATGCATTAATTAAATAAGAGATATTGTGATATCGCGACAAAATATCCATGTTCCAACATGGAACAAGCTCCAATCTTCACCTGCAACTAGCAACGCAATAAGAGGGGCTAAGCAAGCGGTAACATAGCCAAACAACGGTTTGCTAGGACAAGGTGGTTAGAGGCTTGGCTTAACAATATGGGAGGCATGATAAGCAACTGGTAGGTATCGCAGCATAGGCATAACAAAAGAGCGAGCAACTAGCAAGCAAAGATAGAAGTGATTTCGAGGGTATGGTCATCTTGCCTGAAATCCCGCAAGGAAGAAGAACGAGTCCATGAAGAAGACAAACGGACGTAGTCAAACAGGTCCTCACAAACGCAACGTTATTGGAACCAATCCGAAGAAGCAACACCGGAAAGAAGCACACAACATAGTAAACAACCAACACATGAACATGGCATGATATGCGGGATGCGGTATGTGTTGCATATGCATGATTTGGAAAGGAATGATTGAACCTGGCTTCAACTTGGAAATCCAAGAGTTCCACTGGAAAGGGGAGTTGATTTCGGTTGAAATCGATATAAAGATCACCGGAATCGGATGCATGGTTTGGAAATGGCAAGCAAAACAAATATGGCACCGGTCTGCGATAAACAGCAAGTAGCCATCTAAATGCATCAAGATAAATATTCTACAGTGCTCAAACTTGGCAACACAGTACATGGCAGGGATCCACTCATGAAGCTTGACAAAAGATGAACACTGATCTATGACTAATTCATCCATTAACAGGTTCAAACAAGCATGGCAAAAGAGCAAACGATAACATGTTTCAGACTTAGTGAAATTAACACAAGTCTGGAATTTATCATCAGGAAGCAAACTTTAGGGCATGAAAACTACATGCTACAGGAACATATCATGGCAAATCAAGGCATGGCATGAAGCTACTCTAAGCACATAACAAAAGTCCCTTAGTGACCTTGAGCCAAAAGGGACCAGAAAATACAATTGCAAGCATGTGAACATGGCAAAAACATAAACATATTCAGACTTTGTGAAAAACTGGAGCATGGCAAATCAGTCAACGAGTAGGCATGTTTATGAGCTCGATGCACTCACTACAGAGCATGGCATGACAAACTAAGCATACACCCATGAAGAATACATGGCATAGAAGCTAGATATGGCAAGAACAACATCATAGCATGCACGAATCAATGGCAACAACCTCGGCAAAACCGCTAAACATGTCAACAATCTGCCAGGATCATTTTATAGCAAAAGTAGAGCTCGATTGATTCAATCTAGGCTGCTCCATAAATGCAAACAAAGACATGGATGGATAGAGCACCACAACATTAACAAAACATCCTTACTGATCATCCTCAAAAGAGGCACGGATCACTAGGAAACAACATGAACATATGGCATAACAACAAAATCAGGAAAAGGACTTGGTGAAATTCTAAGTCCCTAAAATCAGCATTTCCGATTACGCTACTTTGCAAGCTTGTGCTAGTCACCACAAAGATCACAAAAATACATGGCATACACCCCTGTAAAGATGGCATGGTATATAACAAAACACATGTAGAGCTCAGGGTCATAGGATGCACACATTAATCATGCAAAAATGACAAAAGGCCATTTGCTGAAACAGATCTGAAATATTCCTCACATAGCCCTCTTCCAACAGCATTTCGGTCATCAAGATGAGCTCAAATGAAAATGATGCAATGAGATGAAATTATGTACTCGTCGAGACGAACATTTTGATATGCTACACGCACGAATCAGAGCTACGGATGCAGAGTTATGGCATGTCAAAGATTACAAGAAAATTAGGGTTTTGAGGGGGGAAAGTCAACCGTGAGTTCTAGATCTCAGATCTGGCACTGTAGATGCACTGTAGCAGCTCGAGGTCGCCGGAGAAAATGGAGCTGCGGTGGCCGGACTTGCCGTTCGAGGAGGAGGAAGGAGAGGGAGCCGGATGGGGAGGACGGCGAGGCGCGGTGGCGCGGCGTACTCCGGGCGGCGTGGTGGCGGCGGTGGTCGGCGCCGGCGGGAGGAAGCAACCGCGGCGGAGCCGGTGAACTGGGCGGCGCCGGTGGGCGGCCGGGTGGCGCGGCCGAAACACCAGGCGGCGGGGCGCACTGGGGCGTGCCGGGGCGGCTCGGAGCGGGTGCGAGGCGGCGGCGGGCCGGGCCGGGAGGGCCCCGCCTGGGCCCCGGCGGGCCAAAGCGGGCTGCGGCGCGGGCGTCTCGGTGAATCGGGAGGCGCCACGTGGCGGCGGTGAGGGCGCTGGACAATGTCCGGTGGTGGGGGTTTCGTCCGGCGGCGGAGAGGGGAAGTTGCTAGGGTTTGGACTGCGGGATTTCGGAGGAGGGGCATTATATAGAGGTAGAGGGAGCTAGGAAGCTCCAAATGAGGTGCGGTTTTCGGCCACGCGATCGTGATCGAACGACCGAGATGATGGAGGAGGCTAAGGTGGGTTTTGGGACACTTTGGAGGGGTGTTGGGCTGCAACACACACGAGGCCTTTTCGGTCCCTCGGTTAACCGTAGGAGTATCAAACAAAGTCCAAATGGTACAAAACTTGACAAGCGGTCTACCGGTAGTAAACCAAGGACGCATGACAAGTCTCGGTCCAATCCGAAAACGTTTAACGCCCGCACACGAAAAGAGGTAGAAAGGGACACCGGGTGATATAGGAGCGCCGGATTGCAAAACGGACAATGGGGAAAAAGCTCGGATGCATGAGACGAACATGTATGCAAATGAAATGCACATGATGAAATGATATGACATGCATGACACACAAGCAATGACAAGGCAACAACAACGAATAACTGGAGGACACCTGGCACATCGGTCTCGGGGCGCTACAACCCGGCTGCCAACACCGACCGCTGGGCAGCGTGGCCCGCCCACGCCGTGTCACCGGCCCAGGGCGACCTCAACCTTGCGCCTCAAGCAGCCTACGCTCTGCAAGGTGTTGCGGGGCGCGGGCGACGCAGCCAGATGCCGCCTGCCCTCACACCACGGCAGGTGCGGGCCGTAGCAAAGGCCTCAAACCACGCCGCGGCCACGGTGCCATACACCCGACGGGAGCAAGCAAACTCTAGGGTCGCGCTCACGGTGGCCCGAGAGCTGCTACGGTGTCGGCTGCTGGAGGGCGCCCGCGACGTATTGCTGGAGTGAGTTGCCGAGCTCCTAGACGCCGCCGCCTTAGGGACACCTCCTTTTTGCATCCAGCTGCCACCCCAGACCCAAGGCGGGCCGTATGGCGGCGGCGTGCGTGCGCACGCAACTTCCGGCGGACTCCAGGGCCCATTCAGCACCAACACCCCCGCCGGCACCGGGCGACAAGTCGCGCCAGCCTCTTCTCAGGCCAGCGAAGGGGTGCCCGCCATGGCCTTCAGCTTCGGCGGACCGCCGTGCCATCACCCCCAAGACGGCACTCCAATCCAGGCTGCATGGCATGCGGGGCGCTACAGCGAGGCACACGGGGCGGTGGCCCCAGAAGCTTATGTGCCCCGCATGGTGGATCAGGGTTGCGCACTGGAAGAAGATCATGGCTCATTCCTCGGGCCAGGGTGGGGCGAGGAGACGCCAAGAGCTGAGCTCTTTCAGGAACCACAAGAGAGCCTCGACGGCCGCACCAGCGGCGGCAATTATCGGGTACCACTCATCCCTCTAGAGCAAGCTTATGCTAACCATGGGTCACAGGAGATACAGGTCGCCGCAGCAGGTGGCTGCCCCAATTCTGCAACCTCATACCCCTCAGGAGGAGGGCGCAGGGGGCTGCAGGAGAGGGGCCGAGATTCGGGTTCGTCTCCGCGGCAGTCAGAGCAAGGCGTTCTCAGGAGGTAGGCCCCCTGTCGGGGAGGTGCCCAAGGCCTACCCCCGGCAGGGGACCCATGGTCATCGGGGGAACCGCTGGCGGCTCTGCCCCATTGGCGTCGTCCTGGTTTCTGGTCGCCGTCGTCGATGGCGGCAGAGTGAGGCGCAAGGCGGGGCCCTCGTCTGGCGATATGAAGCAAGGCTGTTACCTGTGAAGAAGGCCCAGTGCTTGTGAAGCTCGCCGCCCGTGACACTCACACGTAATAATGAGTGGGGATGTACACGCCCCGGAGTCTCCGGAGAGCCGCCCTCGGGCCTCGGGGGTTCCCGCCCACGCCCAGTGGCAGCACTTAGCTCCGCGCTGGTGAGAAGACGTCGAAGACTAGACTAGGTGCCGGGCGCGGCCTTTTGCTTTTGCCTTTCCTTGTTGACAAGTTCTTCGATTTGGATTTAAGTTGGATTTGAGCTCGATGCTTGCGTGTGTTTGGGGGAGGGGGTGTTTAGTCTCGTTCGAGCAATCTCTCGCGCTCTGGTTTCGGCTTTG
>NC_041382.1:454201221-454249027 GCF_002162155.2 Triticum dicoccoides | reverse complement strand
CGTTTACAACCAGGACCGATGTTACCGCACCCTCTCCGGAGGTTTTCATCCCGGGATCCACAAGTTAATCAGAAGACACCCGAGGTGCAGCGGCCCCCGGAGGCCTGCTTGGGACTCGTCGGGGTTGGAAGGTACACAAGCCAGCTGACCCATCACTGGGCTAGCGGCTAAGTTCACACGCAACATTATGCTTACCAGGGTACTAATTCCAAACCTTTACATGAGGGGCTTCCCCTCCCAAAATGCTCTTACATCCTTCAGGGCCAAGCCTGAACCTTCTTCATGCAGGTTAAACAGCAGTGACATGCGGTCAGTCGGACATATCACTCACCGCGTCTTCTTGGGCATCCTCGGAGGCATCACTAGCGTCGTTGACATTGCCGCCGCCGCCAGCATGTCCATGAGCGCCAGGCTCGTCCACAACGCCACCTTCATTGGTGCCACGACCACGCCGTCGTCACCAGACGCAAAGGCCCTGACGAGGGCGTCCACGTTGTCCTCCACCCACCGCGCCAGGTCGCCCCGGACGGCAATGGGCACGGGTGCGATGGTAGCGTCCAAGTCGAAGTGGGGGTCCCTGTCCTGCAGATGGTTGAAGACGCGGGAGAAGGCACGCCCGAGCAAGGCTTGGCTCCTCTCTTCGACAAGCCAACAGGACCTCTCGCATCAGTTCTCCAGAAGCGTCACCACAACGGTGAAAAAATGGAGGTTGCCAGTGTAGTTGACCTCGTGTGGCTCCTTAGCGGCAACCTCGCAGATATAGCCCCAAGCTGTGTTGGCCCTCTCTCTGAGAGTTTGAAGCATGGGAGCATGCACATGCTCCAGAACCCGCCGCCGACGGATCTCGTCCTCATTCCGCTGCGTGATGGCCTCGGCATCATCAACCCTCAGTTGGAGAAGAAGCTGCTCGGCCCGGGAAGAGGACAGCTCCGCCTGCGCCGCGCTGAGGGTGGCTGCGGAGGAGTCCGCACGCCGCGTCACTTCGTCAGTTTGGCCCTGAGGGCTGCGGTCCTGCCCTCATCCTCGGCCTTGATCAGCCCCCACCTCGTCTCGTATTCGCGTCCGAAGGCCGAGCGAGCTTCCGCCACGCGGCGATCGACTTCTTCCTGGGCCCGGGCTTCGCGCACGGCAACGTCATCCTCCGCCCGGGCCACCAGGCGCTCCCTCGTCTCCAACCGCTCAAGGTCAAGGTTACGCTCGGCGGCCTCCAGCGTCAGCGCCTCCTCACGCTTCAGAAGCTCCGCCCAGTTAACAGAGGCCACCCCCATCGACTCAAGGGCCGTCTGGCGCAGTTCCACTTGCTGCTCCAGGGAGTTAGTTCAAGCTTGGAGCTCCCGTGCGTGCTCCTCCGCATCCTTGCGCCGTCGGTCTGCCTCCCAAGCCTCCTTAACAGCCTGGGAGTAGGCCTCCCGCGAAGCTGCCAGCGACGCTTCAGCCTTCGTGTTTTCGAGATCACGTTGGTGACGCGCGAGGGCGATGGCTACCTTTAGTTTGCGCCTCTCCTCAGCAAGGTACAAGCCTTCGTCCTCGAGGCGTGCATCCTCGTCAGCAAGCTCTGCCCCGATCTGGCTCACCGCATCCGCCGCCCTTCGGAGGAACTCTTCACGAAGGGCGCGTCGCTCCCGGACGTGCCTGAGCACGTCATCCGCATCACCCTCTTCCACCGGAGCATTCGTAGGGCCCCGAGGCGGCAAGCCCCTCCCGGCGCGGAGCTGGGGGCTGGCGCACTAGCCATCGCCGAACGGACCTCTCCGGGAATCCGGCCTGGCATCGGTCCACCCACGGAGGAGGAGCCAAAGACAGACTTCAGCCATTCACCATCTATGATCAGAGGAGGAACGTGGGGCAAGCCAGATGTGCCCCAGAAGGACTCATGAAGAAAGGACAGCGGGCGCGCAGGCTCGAGGTGCCCTATGGAACGGACCACTCCACCAACCGGTCTGGCAGCAGGGGTGCCGCTCGGGCTCGGCGAGCGCAGGGCCAGCAGAGAAGGCGAAGCTTGGGGAGATGGCTCCCGGGCTGACTCGGCGAGTTTTGTAGGGCAGGGCCTGAAAGGGCCACAATCAGTCATAGGGATAGCAAAGTAAATGAGCAAGGAAAGAAGAAGACTTACTCGTCCATGGCAAAGTACTTCCTGCGCTTCAACAAGCGGCAGGGGCGGTCGTTGTCACCCAAGGCCTCCTTCCTCTTGCGGAGGGCCCCGAAGTCTACGCGGAACCAACCTAGGCGCTCGGCGCAGGGGTCGGCCTCTGGTGCAGAAGAAGCGTCAAGATGATCAGTGCTGGAGGAGTCAACCTAGGGGGCGCCGTCAGGCGTCGCCTCGTGAGGAACGGCTGGGGGCTCAGGAGCCCTGGCCGCAGGAACCATAGGCCGCGACTCCGCACCTGACACCGCTCCAAGGCGGGCCTCGGGAGACGCCACCTTCAAGACTTTTCGCGGCGTCGGCACCTCGACATCGGTCACCTCAACTCTCGCCGGTTCTCGTCTCCCCGCCCTGTCTCCCGAGGAAGGACTGCTCTGGGCGGCAGGGGAAGCAACCACGGTGGCTGGGTTCTCGCGGGGCCCCATGAAGCCAGCAGGGCGCAGCCCCCACTCATTGAAGTTGGGCATCTGCCTCACAAAATCGGCCCTACCGGAGCAAAGATACAAGAGGACACCATTACTCCAAAGGCTGCCTGGGGAAGGATCGCCGGTCAAGACCCTGAGCACCGTCCGCAGCGCTTCAGGCGCCAAGTCCTCCTCCTGAAGCCGCATGCGGTCTCTGTGCCCCACAAAGTCCCACATCCAGCGAGAGTGGTGCTGGAGAGGAGCAATGCGACATTGGAGGAACTCCTTCACCACCTTGGGTGCTGTCACATTGAGCGCGCTCAAACTCTGGAAGCGGCGCCAGACGAAGGCGAGCCGGGGGCTCGCGAGCACCTCATGATCCCAACCCGCATGGGGAACAACAGGCAAGGTCGGGTGCGAGAGCAGAGGATTCGGCACTCCGACATCCACGTACAGCCACCGCTCTCTGAACCTGGCCTTAGGAGAAGGAAGGCTGAAGTCCATCCCTGAAGCGGCCGTCTCTGGCACGGCGAAGAAGCTCACGCACCCGGAGCACTGAGTGGGGTCGCTCAGGCGCAAGGAAAAGAAGTGGCGCTGCAGGGCAACGGAGGGAGGAATGCCTATCATCGCCTCGCAAGCAAAAGCAAAGACAGCCAGAAGGGTAATGGACTCCGGCCTGAGATGCACCATATGGATCTGATAACGGGAGAGCACCGCATTGAAGAAGGCGGAAAAGGGGGGAACCAGACCCGCCCATAGGGCATCGGCGAAGAATTGGACCTCTGTGATGATCCTATCAAGGGAGGCATGGGACGCAGGCTAGACTGTGGTCCTGCCGCACTCATTGAAGATCGTGGCAAGGGCGGAGCAGACCTTGTTCAAAGCTTCTGGATTGAGTATGATTGACCGAGCAATGGCGGGGGCCGCCGCCGGAGTTGTGCGGAGTGAAGGCGCGAGATTCTTTCCCCTTCCTTTCTTCGTCGGCGCCATGCCAGTGAAGAGAGTGAAGAACTTGAGCCGGGCTGGCGGCGGAGGCTGGAGCTCAAAGAGGAAGGAAAGGTAGGAGGCGAGCAAGCAGCGGAAAGGAGGAACAACTGTGTGCAACTGCGGGTCCGCATAGCCGGGCACGAAACAAGGCGTCGTGGGGAAGCGTAGGCGCCCACGTCCAATCAATCGCCACACGGCGCCCGAGGCCGCCGGCTTTTGGGGCCCGCGGCGCATCGCACTCGCCCCTTCGCTTCCCTGCTAGGCCAAGCCCAAGCACGCCTTGGGCCCGGGACCTACTGTCGGCGTTCTGGGAACGGGGGTCCCCAGACTTGCCTGCCTACGGCCTGCGGTGTGGCTCAAGTGGGGGCCCAGCACGGCCCATCTTCATCAGCTCAAGGTCAAGACCCTCGCGAGGGGCCAAGCCTTGCGGGGCGGACGATAGGAAGCTTCCTTAGAGGCAGCCTCATCAGGCAAGCTCGCGAAGAGGCGGAGAGATCAAGGCAGGGGTACCTCACGAGAAGCCCGTGACGCAAGCCATGACGATCGAGACCAGGCGGACGCCAGGCGGGCGCCGACCTGTGCAGTGTCCTTGTTTCCCCTTTGGTGAAAATGGGGCAATCACAGGCCAAGGCACGAGGCAAAGGTTACCATTCTGGTGCAACAAGACCAAGACCAGCAGAGCAGCATGACGGAGGTCACCGTGGAGTCCAAGACAGCGTCATCACTAGTACTTTTCGCAGCCGAAGACCACCTTTGGTCAGGATAACTTGTACTAGATGTTCCCCTTCAAAATGGCCAATTGTTGGCGCCCTTCCCGCTCATTATTTGGGGAGAGGCCCAGGGCCCCTATAAATAGAGCTAGCCACCACAGAAGGAGGGGACACCCAGAGGGAGAGATAGAGAGGGCAGACAAGGAGGGACCGAAAAAGAGAGATAGAGAGAGAGAGAGGCGATTGAACTCGCCCAAGCAGTTCATCGCACCAGCTCAAGAACACGTCTCGCGAGGCTGTTCTTCCCTTGTACTGCTCATCATCAGCCCCTGAGGCAATCCACCACACCACACACTAGAGTAGGGTATTACACCACAACGGTGGCCCGAACCAGTATAAATCTCGCGTCCCTTGTGTTATTCATTGTTTCCAGCTTAGATCACGCGAGGAGATGGGATGTAGATCGGTAGGGGAGAGATATCCGTGCGCACCCCAGTGTTCGAACCTCAAGGGTCTCCCGGAACCCGAAATCCGATAGCTGCGTGACAAGACGGTCGTGCTCTTCAGCTAGCTTGCCGCAGTCCACCTCCTTGGCTCGAAGCGCGGCGTTGGCTTCGCCCAGTTGCCGTTGAAGAACAGTGTTGGCTTATGCAAAAATTGAAAGGAGAAAGAGACGACACCAGTCAGCAAAGAAAGATAAAGTCTCTAGGAAGATCCGGCCCGACTGCTCAGCAGTCGGCCCGAATCTCGGGGACTATAGCCCGCGGGTGCACCAGCGCGCCCCCACAGGGGAAGAAGGAGACTTACTCCGGCTCTCCGACAAGTCGGCAGCATGTTGATCCGACTCCAGGACCTTGGAGTTGAAGGCAGCCGCACGGAGGTTATGATAATCCTGCAAGCAAAGATATTTAGTACTCGGAGCTCCCCAATTAGAGTTCCGAGCTGCATGCTCAGCAGTCGGCCCGAAACTTGGGGACTACACCCAGTGGGTGCGCCAGCGCGCCCCCACGAAGAAGTAAAAGAATCAAAAGCAAATAAGCAAGAAGTGTACCCGAATGGCCTCTCGCGACTCCAGGAAATTCTTGTTGCAGACCTTGAGAGCGTCGGCCTCGGGGTGGAGTTTTTCTTGAACGACCAGAATCGCCTGCTTCAGAGGGCCCGTTCCGCCTCCCCACACCCACCCAGCGGGCGCGGCGTTGGTCGCGTCGGTGTCCGGAATCGACGAGCTCACAGTGTTGGCCTCCAGCGGGCGCGGCGCCGATGCCGCCTTCACAAGCCGGCGGCGTAGGGGTGTGCGGAACCCGGGAGTCGGGCCCGTCACCATCTCGTTCCCGGCTGGTGGTGCTGGCGGGTCGACCGGTTGCTTGTCTTGAGCCTCCGTAGAAGGAGGTGGCGGGGGCACGATGACATCCGGCATGGCGACGTCGCCACCTTTCCTTTCCATAGTAGGGTGCTCGCCGCCGGCTTCCCCAGTATGCACCACGACTCCGATGGTGGCAGCGCAAAGTTCAGAGGAACAACGAACACCGCCGACTGGCGATGCACGGCTTCTTCAGCATGCTTCTTCGCCGCATCGGCGGCCTCGGCCTCTGCCAGCTTCTTCAGGGTGACGGCCTCCGCCTTGTCAGCTTCCGCCTTCTTCAGGCGGGCGGCTTCCCGCTCCTCGCGCGCCTCCCGCGCGTTCCGCTTCGTCGCCTCCCGGAGGTCGGCGGCCGGATCGATCCGCCGGGTGGTCGTGGAGGTATCCGCCGACCTCACGATGGAGCCGACAGCCAACTTCTCGAGAGAGAGCGGAGCCCTAAAATCAAGAAAGTAAAGCAAAGGAAGTTCAGAAATGGTCAATGAGAAGGAAAGCACAAAGGAAAGAAACTTACGCCGACACCATAGGGGGCGCCTTGGGGAGCTTCTGGTACTTGGCCGCCTTCGCCGCGGCCTCCTTCCGCTTGGTCGCGGCGTTTGGATTCTTGGGCTTCTTCGGTGCGCTGCCGAACAAGGCGGCGCCTTGCTTACGCTTGCGCGCGCTGCCTCGAGAAGTCGGCTCGCCGGAGGGGCCTGCGTCCGCCTTGCCAGCGCCTCGCGCGGGGCGCAGCTCTTCTTCGTCATCAGGCCAGGACTCGATGCCGACTTCTTCGGAGCCACCTGCGTCGTAGACACCGCCCGTCGCGGTGTCCTCCAAGGCGTCCACACCCAAGTCAGGGTCGTCCACATCGCTCACCGCCCGGTCCGGCTGGTAGTCACCACCCGCCCCTATGAGGGCGGCCGTCGTGTTCGACATGTAGATCTATTTCAGACAACGGAAGGCCGGCTGATCAAGATCAAAATCAAGACTAGGGCAAGTATCAGAGAGAGAGAGAATCGGCAAACTTACCGCAGGCGGCGGGTCGGCGCAGGAATATAGCCGCTTGCCGAAACTCCAAGACCCCTCCAGCCTGAGGCTGGAGATCTCGTTCACCAAGTTTGCGACTTCGGCAGCCGGCATCTCCTTGGTGCTCAGCCGGCACGGGTTGTGGTGCCCGCTCATCCGGTTGATCAGCTGCGGCCGGTGTTGGAGCGGAAGAACCCGACGCTCGATGAAGGCGACCAGCAAGTCAGACGCCCTGAGGCCTTCGATGTCGATCAGCTCCCGGAGCCGTTGGATGGCGGCGGCGCCGACACTGGCTTCGGCTTGTAGCCCTAGCTAGCCTAAGGCTCGGCTGGCGGGTCGGCTTCGTATGCCGGCAGGTTGAGGAAGTCGGCAGCCGGGTCTACGTTCTCCACGTAGAAGTAGGATTGCTGCCACATCTTGACCGACTGCGGCAGCTTGATGATGGGGAAGACATTTTTCGGCGACGGCCGGCGGACTGCAACGAAGGCACCACACTGGGCGGCCACCTCCCAGACGGAGGTGCCCAGTTTGGTGTAGAAGAAGGCTCCCCACAGCTCGATGGTGGGGAGAACGCCAAGGTATCCTTCGCACATCGTGACGAAGGCGGCCAGGAGCATCATAGTGTTGGGTGTGATGTGATGAGGCTGAAGGTGGTAGAACTCGAGGAATGAGCGGAGGAAGTCGCTCGCCGGCAGGCCGAAGCCCCGGATGAAGTGCGAGCGGAAGATGACCCGCTCGCCCTCACCCGGCGCCGGCAAGATCTCTCCCTCCGGCGGCACGCGCCCCTTCACCTGATTTGCGCCGGGGAGACGCCGTGTCTCGCGGAGGAAGGTGATATTATCCTCGTTGATGTTGGATCCGTCCCAGTCCCCTCCTCGCTCGCGCGCCATGGAGAGCTCGACGGAGAGAGGCGCGGTGAGGAAGCTGAGAGTGGGGCGGAGCGATAAAGCTCGGGCATGCGGCTCGACGGAGACGAACTGCAGCAGCACTCCGGCGTGGCTCGGGGGGGGGGGGCGCTGTGGCGAAAGGTAGAAGAAGGAGGTAGGGGCGGGGTAGAGGGGCACGCGAGCTATGCCGCTCCCTCTCCTCCCCTACTTATAGCTTGCGGGCTATGAAGCCGGGGGGGCAGGCGTGGGATCGTGTGATCAACAGTGCCCACGACCCCACGTCCCCACCTTTATCACACAAAGTTACTGCGCGCAGTAACTCCGCGGGCGAGTGAAAGCACCCGCCTCGGCCGCAGCGGATCCGCTCGCGTGCTGAGGCCCGGTAGTGGTGGGACCGGCCTGCCGAGGCATCCCATCGCGCACGTGGGCTCACAGGATGGCCCGGCCGGCTGGCACCACGTGGCGTGCCCACGACAGGCGGCTGATCGAGAAGCTTAGCCAGCACGCCATCTGGTTCCCGCCGATGCCTTCGACATTCCAGGAAGATCCAACTGGATATGTCCGACTCCCGCCAACCAGCTTCCCGAGGGTCGGACGATGTTTCTTTCAGAGCACCCGGAGGAGGAAACTGTTGAGGCACCTTGGCGTGTCGACCGCGGCGCCTCACCAGCTTCGGGGACTACTATCGGAGTAATGGGGCACGGGTAGCCTAACCCGAGTCCTAGAACCTTACAAGACATCGGGCCGGCTGTGCCCCTCAAGGCGTCAAGGTGAAGTGCCGCCTTCTGGTGGCCGGCTGGCTGGACGGACAACTGCTAGAAGGCGGCCATGCACAGGAAAGCGGCTCCAAGATAGGCCGACTCCTGGCAGGCGGCCTCCGGAGAGGCCGGCTCCCAGCAGGCGGCCCATGGTGCCCTCAAAGTCTGCACCCCCATTAAAGAAAATAGGACAGGGTGACGCAACAGTGTACCCCATCCCCCCATGAATCCAGGAGCGAGCGTGGCCACAGTGCCTCGTACCAGCGGAGATCTCCGCCCGGCGCGGCACTGTTGCCACTTCACCCTTGACGTCACTCCTGACAGGCCAAGTCCTGCTCCCATGACAGCCTGTCGGTACGGCCCAAGGACGGCGGGCCCTACCGGTCAGCGAGAGCCCGGAGGGCAGCAGGAGCCGCACTAGTCAGACCCGAGGGAGGCCGGCTCCCAGCAGCCAGCCCGATCCTTCCTCAGGGCCCCACGCACCATTAACCAGATAAGATACAGAGTGGCTACAGTGATCTCCCACCAGGCGGCGGGACTATAGCCACGCCTCCCCGACCGAGCACACGTCATTAGCAACATGGTTACAGTAATCCACAATCGACAGGACCCGCGAGCGGCGGAAGCGGCCTGTCGGCTCCGTACCAGACCAGCCGGCGGGGCCCACCAGACGGCGGAGAGGCCGACGACCAGAGAGACTGACAGCCGGGCGCTACGCCCGGCCGGATTACCATTGTACCCCTAGGGGGTAGGCCTATATAAACCCCAAGGGCACCCATGCAAAGGGTTCACACCCAGTTAGGACTAGATTCATACCTAGGGGAGGAGAGATCAAGCCTTGCCTTCTCCCACCTCTAGCATACAGCTCGAGGAGCACCACCATTGTACTCACATGTCCCTTAGTGATCATGCGAAGACCCCACAGAGCAGGACTAGGGGTGTTATCTCCTAGGAGAGCCCGCGCCTGGGTAAGATCTGCCGGCGTACGTGTCTACGCCTCATCTCGCTTCCGGGCACCGGCGACGTTCTACTCGCTCCCACCATGATAAGCCGTCCATTGGCATATGTCGCACCCAACCCCCGACATTTGGCACCCACCATGGGGCAAGGTGCACCGTCGTTCGGAGACCTGTTCTGGACAGGAACCCTTTTCCTCCCTGACGAGCATAGCCAGCCCGGCATGCCAGACGGAGTCTGTGCCAATGCGCTATGTGGCGTGGAGCTCGCCTGCACGGCGAGCTGCCTCGCCGACCTTGTTGGCGAGGTTCGCCTCTCCGACGACCCGGCACCGATGCGGGCAATGACTGCCCCGAGAACCGCCTCGTCAGCCTCCTCGATCAGCTTCACATCGCCAGCGAGCCCGCTGCGGATTTAGAATCCGTTGGCTCCACCGATGCGATGCTTGTCGACTCCGACACTGCGTCGCTTGATGCGTTCCCCACCAACATGATGGTCTACGACGAGCCGCCTCCTCGCGAGGAGAGCGGCGAAAGCACCGTCACAGAGGTGCTTGTCATCGGCCACAGTGAGCACTCTGGCGGAGATGCTCACGACCCGCTCAACGCGGCACTACAAGACCTGACGGCGCCCATCCCAGAAGACATCGAGATGCTGGAGGCACGCCGCCTCCAGCTAGTCGAGGGCGCCAAGAAGGTCTGCTTGACTATAAGGAACTATTTGTCCGCATAGCTTTCTCTACTACTCCTTCTAGAGATCGGGATGCAATGCATGTTGTTGGCCTTCTGGGAATAGGGGTCCCCAGACTTGCCTACCTGCGGCCTGCGGTGTGGCACAAGTGGGGGCCCAGCTCGGCCCACCTTCATCAGTTTAGGCTCAAGACCATCGCGAGGGGCCAAGCCTTGCGGGGCGGACAACAAAAATCTTCCTTTGTGGCAGCCTCGTCAGGCAGGCTCGCGAGGAGGCGGAGAGATCAAGGCGGGGATACCTCGCGAGGAGCCTGTGAGGCAAGCCATGACGATCGAGACCAGGCGGGCGCCAGGCGGGCGCCGGCCTGTGCAGTGTCCTTGTTTCCCCTTTGGTGCAAAGGGGGCAAGCACAGGCCAAGGCACTGGGCAAAGGTTACCATTCCGGTGCAACGAGACCAAGACCAGCAGAGCGGCAGGACGGAGATCACCTTGGAGCCCAAGACGGCGTCATCGCCAGTGCTTTTGGCAGCCGAAGACCACCTTTGGTCAGGATAGCTCATACTATGTGTTCCTCTTCAAAATGGCCAATTGTTGGCGCCCTTCCCGCTCATTATTTGGGGAGAGGCCCAGGGCCTATATAAGTAGAACTAGCCACACAGAGTAGAGGGAGATCTAGAAATCTGGTAGAGTGTCAGGACCCCGACTCGATGCCACATAGGTCTAGCATGTAACACCTCATATCACTTTGCGGCCTCACGCACAGTATCCCACGGGTGTCGTCTTACCTTTGCCCGGGGCCGTTTGCACCTTTTGGCACACGTATATGAGAGTGTCGCTAGCACCCATATGATAAGGAGCCCGGACTGACATGGCTAGTCGTAAATCCAAAGTGGCACAGACTTACAGGGACAGGCATTCATGACCCAGCAACGAACGTGTCGGTCATCAATGAGTGAATCCAGGCTGTAGCACTGGGCTAGCAGGACTCCGGTGAACCGGGCTGTAGCGGGCTAATAGGACTCTGGTATTCATCGCGTGACATTTCCCCGAAGGGACAGACACAGGAACAAAGAAGGACACATGCCGGCCAGCCTAAGTGTTCCGGAGCAGTAGCAAGCTACCATGGCTCGGTGGAAGCACTAGGAGACATTTCCCACACATACCAAGCATTTCAATAACATACACACAATATGCTCGATATGTGCAAACACAACATGGCATCACAACATGACTCTACGACTCAAGTATTTATTCAATAGGCTCCGAGGAGCGAGATATTACAAACATGAGTCTCATGACCCAACATTCAGAGCATACAAAGCAAAGCACAAGCGGAAGCTATCATGTCTGAGTACAGACATCTATAAATGAAAAAGGCTTAGAAGCCTGACTATCTATCAGATCCTGTCGAGGGCACAAGATCGTAGCTGAAGTAACAAGCTAAACGTCGAAGTCCACGAGGTACTACTAGCGAGACTGAAGTCTCTCTGCAAAAACATAAATTAAGCAATGTGAGTACAAATGTACCCAGCAAGACTTACATCAGAACTAACTACATATGCATCATTATCAACAAAGGGGGTGGTGGGGTTTAACTGCAGCAAGCCAGCTTTGACTCGGTGGCTAACCTGAACTACGACTGCAATGTAACTCTTTTGAGGTGGCGCACACGAGTCCACATATTCACCATATCAATACACCACTATGGATCCGCTCCCGTCTCCCTACGAGAACGCCATCCATAGCACTCACGCTTATCTTGCGTATTTTAGAGTATCCACTTTCACTTGTCTATGAACTGATATAAGCAACCCAGAAGTCCTTTACCATGGACACGGCTATTCGAATAGATGATGTTAACCCTGCAGGGGTGTACTTATTCATACATGTTTCCACCACTTAGCGTCTGCACACGACATGTGCTCGGCAGACTTCAAGCGAAAGCCGACGTGGGTGTAGACCACGACCTACCTAAACACCTAAGTCTCTAGTCCAGGTTTATCGCCTATTCGGGTTCCATCCATGAGGAGATCCGGCCGGAGTTTCGCTCACAGCCCCAAACGATGTGAACAGGGTTCCATGACACCAAACGGGCGCCCGGTATACCCGGCCACGTGCCTACCGCATCACAGCCCACCCCTACGGTCAGCTCTGTCCATGGCCTCCAGCATACTACAAACACCAGAAACTACTTGCAACTCCTGGACAGAGGACTTGGGTGAATAAGAAGTCGAGCGGGGTCATATTTCAGGGCCCAATGTATGGTAGTAGCTGAATCATGGATCACAAACACAGAACTCAGTTCCTGAGGACGGCTGCAATGAGACAACCCACCATGTACTCCTACATGGCCTCTCACCGCTACCTTTACCAAATCGTGTTCACCACTTAGCTCACACACAGTAGGACATGTTTACACACCTCTGATTCATTCCCGATGAATCAGACCTGACACAACTCTAAGCAGTAGCAGGCATGACAAACAAGCATGAATGAGTAGGCACAACAGGGCTCAAACAACTCCTACTCATGCTAGTGGGTTTCATCTATTTACTGTGGAATGACAGGTCATGCAGAGGATAAAGGGGTTCAGCTACCGCAGCAAGTAACAGATGAATCGTTGTTGTCCTAATGCAGTAAAAGAGAGCAGGAGCGAGAGAGTAGGATTGTATCGGAATGAACAAGGGGGTTTTGCTTGCCTGGCACTTCTGAAGATAACATTGAGTCTTCATCAGTGTCAACGATCATAACGTCGGAACATCGTCTACCGGGAGAGAACAGATACCGGCAACAAAGAAGAAATACAATCAATGCAATGCACAATATGATGCATGCTCATGACATGGCAATATGAATGTGTTTTGGGCTAATGCAACTAGCAACAGATTAAATGAAGTTGGTTTGAATACAAGATTCAAATTCCAACTCCATATATGATTATTTAAATGCCCTTTATTGGTTTTGTCCAAAACAGAGGACAAACATTGTTCAAACATGCATGAAAATGGTACAGATGGATTCCTTGAATTTTTCTGATAATTTTTCATATATAATTTATTTAATTTGGAGTTACGGTTGAATTTCTATGATTTATTGAAGTTTAGGGCATATTCTGAAAATAAATAAATCATTTCTGACTTATTTAAAATTCCAGAAGCATATACTGCGTCAGCATGACGCAGGGGTGACATCAGCAGGTCAAAGGCGTCGACCAGGTCAAACCTGACGTGCGGGGTCCACACGTCAGTGACACAGGAGCTAATCCCGGTCAAACCCAGCGCTGACTGGGGTTTGACGAGGGGTGGGGCCTACTGTCAGTGGCTGTAGGTGGTTTAGTTAGTTGGATTAGCTCCTAATGACGGAGCCACATCAGCTAGTGACGCCGGTGACCACGGCGACGGCGAGACCTCGCCGGAGTTGCTCGGGACGGCGCTACAGGGCACCGTTTTGCTCGGGGTTTGCGGCTACAGCGAGCTGGAAGACTCGCACATCCAGTGGTGGTGGCGGCAGCAGTTGCGGTGGTCGGAATCGACGGCGGCGACCAAATCAGCGGCGGCCGGAGTTCGGGTGCGGTCGGGTTCGGCGCTGCTGCTCACAAGCGAGGGAGCTGAGGCGCTGGAGGGGCTCTACGGGTCGCGGCAAGCACAACGGGTGCACGCCCGTGACCAAATGGTCACCGGGGTTTCGCCGGAGTCGAGCTCGCGCGGCGGGGGTTTTCGGCCTTGATGGAATCGGCGGCCAGAGCGAGCAAAAGGGAACGGGGGTAGGGGTGAACAATGGCGGGGCTCACAGGGGGTCGATTGGAGGCCCAGCGGCTCAGGGGAGACATCGGAGGTGGCGAGCGGGCGCCGGCGATCTCGGGCGGCCGGAGATGGGGGGGAGACGGCGTGGGCGGCGATGCAGGGCTCCCGCAGTCGAACGGGCTGGCGTAGACGATGCAGGAGACGATGGCGGTTCTTCTGGGCTTATCGACAGGGCGAGGGGTGGCCGGTGGCCACGGTGGTTCTCGTCGGTGGAGGCGGCTCCGTTCGGGTGAGGAGAACAGAGGAGGGGGAGAGTGTTCCGGGGAGAGAGAGGAGAGGGGCACGGGGAGAGTAGGAGAGGGTCGAGGGGAGTGCGTGGCACTCTCAGGTGCCTCCAGCGGCGAGCAGGTAAGCAGGAGGTGGCCGGGGCTCTCTCGCGCGCGCGCCACGCCTCGGTCCTTCTGGCGAGGAGGAAGACGACAGGGGGGGGGGGAAGTGGAGATGGGCTGGGCCGCACAGGAGCTGGGCCGGCTGGGCTACCAGGTGAGCGCCAGATAAGTCCTTCTCTCTCTCTCTTTTATTTCTATTTAATTCTGTTTTCTATTTTCTGTAGTTTGTTTTGATTTAGTTTTAGACACTAAACCATTTTATAAAATCCTGAAAATAGTTATGTGGCTAGGACTAAAATATACCAAACCACATAAAATGTTCCAGTATTATTGGACATATATTATTTATATATCAAATATATATCCAATGCAAATAGTTATTTATTTGATTCAAAGGCCCAAAATAATTAACTCTGAGATGCCAAAAATATTGTTTTGAGCTTTACCTCTTTGCAATATTTTCAGAGACTAAGAGGAACATTTTCTTGGGCTTCTTTGAGAAGATTTTAATGTTGATCATTTTTAGAAGGTTTCTGAGGCTTTGAAAATCCCTCAATTCAAATTTCATTTGAATTAAAACATGATGCTCACATGAGGGTCTAGCCTAGTGCATAACAGGACCAGGGATGTGACATAGAGCCCTAGCAGAGAGAGGGAGAGAGGCGACTAAACTCACCCTAGCAGTTCATCGCACCAGCTCAAGAACACCTCTCGCGAGGCTGTTCTTCCCTTGTACTGTTCATCAGCAGCCCCTGAGGCAATCTACCACACCTCACACTGGAGTAGGGTATTACATCACAACGGTGGCCCGAACCAGTATAAACCTCGTGTCCCTTGTGTTGTTCGTTGTTTCCAGCATAGATCACGCAAGGAGATCGGACGTAGATCGGTAGGGGAGAGATCTCCGCATGCACCCCACTGGTCGAACCTCAAGGGTCTGCCGGAACCCAAAATCTGACATTTGGCGCGCTAGGTAGGGGTGCGTCGGAGTCCTCCCTTCTGACGACCCGCTCTCCCCCGACATCGCATCCCGCCCTCATGGCAGACAATGCGTCGCCCGCTCCAGCAACGGATGCTGACACTGGGGCCAGGGGGCTCCAGGCCTTGGCCCCCGCCTTGCGACAGGTGTAGTGGCCGCACAAGTTCAGGCCCAAGACGCCGCGCTACGATGGCGCGATGGACCCGATGATTTTCCTGCTGGCGTACGAGGAGGCCGTCCTCAGAGCCTGGGGCGACGACTGGGTGATGGCCAACTGGTTACCCATGGCCCTCACCGGCGTCCCGCGCGCGAGGCTCCTCCACCTACCGACGACCTCTGTCACCTCCTGGGAGGAGCTGCGCAACCTCTTCCTCGCCCGTTTCGCTGCACCAGCGCCGCCCATTGTCGCAGCTCTCCTGGGTGGCTCCCAGGCACCACCCTCGAGCCATCACGTCAAGCCGTTCACCCGCCGGATCAGCACCGCCTCCAAGCGCCGAGAAGCCTCCCCGGGCTGGGTGGCGCCCGAGGCCGATCTAACCTTCGACTCGGAGGATCACCCCTTCAACCCCATCGGTTCGGGCGCGCTCCCGATGTTGTGCACCCCCACCATCGGCCAACAGGCTATCACGAGGACCATTATCGACGGTGGTGCCGGCCTCAACGTGCTCTTGGTGGAGGCCTTCAGCCTCCTCCACGTGCCGCTGGAGCGACTCCAACCCAGCAGGACTTTCTCGGGCGTCGGATTCGGTTCCACCGCCTCCTTGGGACAGATCTTCCTCCAAGTGACCTTCGGCACCTGCGACAACTTCCGCACGGAGCTGATCGACTTCGACATCGCCCTCGTTGGCCTCCCCTACAATGCCATCCTCGGCTATCCGGCCTTGCCTCGGTTCATGGCAGCAACTCACCCGGCATACAACCTCATGAAGATGCCTCGGAGCAGCAGCGTCCTCACCATGTCAGGAGACACAAAGGATGCACTGCAAGTGCTCCAGCTTGTTTTCAGGGCGGCCGCGGTGGCGCAGCCCACTAGCACCGATGCCCTTGAGCCCAAGGGGGCTGCGCCGGCTAAAAAGTAGCAGTTGTTCACCCAAGAAAAGGCGGAAACCAAGTAGGTACCAGTCGACGAGGACGGTTCCACTAGCGCCACCTTCACCATAGGGGCCAACCTCGAGCCCGAGCAGGAGAGAATGCCCTGATCAGGTTCCTGCGTGCGAACAAGAAGGTGTTCGCGTGGGAACCTGATCAGTTAGCAGGGGTCCCAAGGGAAGTGATTGAGCATCACCTCAATGTGTGCCCCAATGTGCGCCCCGTGAAGCAGAAGGCAAGGCGGCAGTCTACTGAGAAACATGCTTTCATCGTTCAAGAGACCCGGAAGCTAGAGGAGGCAGGAGTTATCCGCGAGGTCCGCTACCCATATTGGCTGGATAATCTGGTTGTTGTGCCAAAAAAGGGAGGAAAGGAGTGCATGTGCATCGACTTCACCAACCTCAACAAGGCCTGCCCGCGGGATCCATTTCCGCTCCCCCGCATTGACCAGATAGTCGACTCCACCGTAGAGTGTGACCTATTGTGCTTCCTGGATGCCTTCTCGGTCTATCACCAGATCAAGATGGCGGTAGAAGACGTGGAGAAGACAGCTTTCCTGACCCCGTGTGGAGTGTACTGCTATACGTGCATGCCATTTGGGTTGCGCAACACAGGCGCGACCTTTCAGCGGTTGATGCACATCGCCTCAGGCCGGTAGCTCGGGAGGAACGCTGAAGCTTACGTCGATGACATTGTGGTGAAGTGTCATGAGGCAAGAACCCTGATACAAGACCTGGAAGAAACCTTTGCAAGCCTCAACGAAGTGGACCTACGGCTCAACCCGGAGAAGTGCATGTTTGGAGTCCCCTCGGGCAAGCTCGTGGGTTTCCTCGTATCCCACAGGGGCATCGAGGCCAACCGGGGGAAGGTCAAGGAAGTCGAAGACATGAGCCCGCCGAGGACCCTCAGAGAAATGCAGAAGCTCACCGGGCGTGTGACTGCGCTGGGGCGCTTCATCTCCAAGCTGGGGAAACAAGCGCTGCCCTTCTTCAAGCTGATGAAGAAAAAGGGGGCCTTCGAATGGACTGGAGAGGCCGACAGGGCATTCCAAGACCTCAAGAGGTACCTTACCAGTCCACCAGTGATGGTAGCTCCGCGTCCTCGAGAGCCCCTGGTGCTCTACCTTGCAGCCACCCCCTACTCTACTAGCGCAGCCCTGGTGGTGGTCAGGAAGGAGCGATGTGCCAAGGCCGCATCGACCGTCCGAACTGATGCAAAGCAGAGCCAGGAGGGCCTCGCGAAGGCCACAACCACAGCTAGAAAGGAATAACCACAACAGGAGAACGCACCCGGAGCAGGAGAGGCCTCTTCAGGCGACCAAGCACTGGGAGCTCCGTCGTCTCAAGAGACGCCTCGACCTTTGGAGGACGCAAGTTGCGCCAGCACCCTCAACCTCGTCGAGCATCCCATGTACTTCGTTAGCACGATGCTACGGGACGCAAGGGCACGGTATCCCATGCCTCAAAAACTCCTCCTCGCACTACTAGTGGCCTCACGCAAGCTGCGCCACTACTTCCAAGGACATCCCATCAAAGTCGTCTCAGCATAGCCCTTGGAAAGAGTGCTCAGGAGCCCCAACTCAGCTGGAAGGGTTGCTGAATGGAACATTGAGCTACAGGCATTTCAGCTAGAATTCAATACGACCAGAGTAATCAAGGGAGCCGCACTTGCGGATTTCGTGGCAGAATGGGCAGAAGCGCCAGGTCTCGAGGCAGGCGAAGACCAATCACTTTCCCCAGGAAGTGAAGCACTAGATGGCTGGGTCATGTACTTTGATGGGGCGTTCTCCCGACATGGTGCGGGAGCTGGCGCAGTGCTCGTATCCCCTACCCAGGACAAACTCTATTACGCCGTACAACTCTTCTTCTAGCAGGGGGAAAAGGTCTCCAACAACATAGCGGAGTGCGAAGGCCTAATAGCAGGATTGAAGGCCGTAATTGCCTTAGGGGTAAAGCGCCTCATCATCAAGGGCGATTCGCAGCTCCTCTTCAACTTCTCCAACAAGATATACGAGACAAAGTACGAGCACATGGAAGCCTACCTCGCTGAGGTTCGCAAGATGGAGAAATAGTTCTGGGGGCTGGAGTTGCAGCATGTGCCTCGTGGCACCAATAAGGAGCTTCATGACATTGCCAAGAGGGCATCTAGGCGGCTGCCTCAGGAGCCTGGCGTCTTCGAGGAGCGGCTCTTCAAACCCTCAGCGGTGCCGTCACTTTCGAGCACGGCGCAACCAAGGGAGGAGCTCCCTCAGCCGCCTGCCTCAGGAGCCCCGGTCTGCGGCCCAGCCTCAGGGGCACGCCTGCTCCTGGCGTTAGAGCCTCAGGAAGGGTGTTGGATCCAGGAGCTCAAGAACTACCTGATGCAAGGGACTCTGCCGGAAAACAAGGAGGAAGCAGAGCGTGTGGTGCGGCAGGCCACAGCTTATTGCATCAAGGATGGAGAGCTCTACAGGAAGCGACCAAATGACGTGTCCCTACGTTGCATCTCCCAAGAGCAAGGGAAGGAGCTACTGGCGGACATACACGGCGGAGACTGCGGGCACCACTCGTCGTCACGGACCCTCGTCAGCAAGGCATTCCGTAGTGGATTCTCTTGGCCTACAGTGCTCAACGACGCCGTTGAGCTTGTGAAGGCTTGCGAGGCCTGCCAGTTTCATGCTAAGCAAATCCATCAGCCTGCGGGGGTCTACAAACTATACCCCTCTCATGGTCGTTCGCAGTTTGGGGGCTGGACATTCTGGGCCCGTTTCCTCAGGCGCCAAGGGGCTATCGCTACCTCTACATCGCCGTGGAAAAATTCACCAAGTTGGCTGAGGTGGAAGCTGTCCGCACAATCCCGGCAAGCTCAGCGATCAAATTCATCAAGGGCCTCATGAGCCGATTTGGGGTGCCCAACCGCATCATCACCGACAACGGTTCGCAATTCACCAGTAATCTCTTCAAAATGTACTGTGCTAACCTTGGAACGCAGATATGCTATGCTTCGGTAGCACACCCCTGGAGCAACAGCCAGGCCGAGCGGGCCAATGCGAAGGTCCTGAGGGGCCTCAAAGCCAGGACCTTCAAGAAGAAGCTGGAAGCCTGCGGCAGGGGCTGGTACGACGAGCTCCAGTCCGTGCTGTGTTCAATCCGCACAACTGCGACCAAGCCGACTGGCGAGACCCCGTTCTTCCTCATCTACGGAGCAGAGGCTGTTCTCCCTCACGAGGTCAGGCGTCGCTCCGCACGGGTCCTGGCGTTCAACGAGACACAACAGGACGCCATGCGGTGGATGGATCTCGTGCTGGGGGAGGAACGCCGTCGAGAAGCCGCGCTGCGAGCGGCAAGGTATCAACAGGCGCTGCGAGGATACCACTGCCGCAACATCCGCCCCAGAACTCTTGAGGTAGGGGATCTCATGCTCAGACGGGTTCTCCCCAGGGAGGGGCTGCACAACCTCTCTCCCATGTGGGAGGGCCCATTCAAGGTTGTTCATGTTTCCAGGCCTGGCTCCGCGTGCTTGGAGACCCCGGAGGGGGTACCCGTCGAGAACGCGTGGAACATTCAACATCTCCGGAGGTTCTATCCCTGAGCGAGGCCTAGCGCCTAGGAAAGGCCCGGTGCCTGTGAAGAAGGCGAATGCCTGTGAAGCTGCTGCGATTTGGGAAAGGCCCGGTGCCTGTGAAGAAGGCGAATGCGTGTGAAGCTGCTGTGTTTTGGGAAAGGCCCGGTGCCTGTGAAGAAGGCGAATGCCTGTGAAGCTGCTGCGTTTTGGGAAAGGCCCGGTGCATGTGAAGAAGGTGAATGCCTATGAAGCTGCTGCATTTTGGGAAAGGCCCGGTGCATGTGAAGAAGGCGAATGGCTGTGAAGCTGCTGCGATTTGGGAAAGGCCCGGTGCCTGTGAAGAAGGCAAATGCCTGTGAAGCTCGCCGCCTGTGACACTCTCACGTAATAATGAGTGGGGTTGTACACGCCCCGGAGTCTCCGAAGTGCCGCCCTCGAGCCTCGGGGGCTCCCGCCCACGCCCAGTGGCAGCACTTAGCTCCGCGCTGGTGAGAAGACGTGGAAGACTAGAATAGGTGCCGGATGCGGCTTTCCCATTTTCTTTCTGCAGTTGGCATGTTTATTCCTGTTTGAAGTTTTATTGGAGTTGCTGACGTTCCTGGCTTGTGACTCTTTGTCTTTCTCACTCGCTTGCCTCGTTTTCTCTCGCACAAGTCTCGCAAGGGAGGTTCGCGGGCGCCCTCGCGAGTGTTTTCTACCCCGATCATTTGGAGATTTCCTATCCGAGTCCTCTGCAGGAGCACCCCTCCCAGTCCGTGCCCCACGGTGTCAGGACCCCGATTCCAAGTCACATTGATCTAGTCGGTAACACCTCATATCACCTTGCGGCCTCACGCACGGTATCCCCACGGGTGTCGCCTTACCATGGCCCGACACCGTTTGCGCCATTTGGCTCATGTATATGATAGTGTTGCTAGCATCCATATGACAGGGAACCCGGGCCGACATGGCTAGTCGTGAACCGAAAGCGGCACAGACCTATGGAGACAGGCATACATGAATCACATCGAGCATGTCGGTCATCAGCGTGTGAATCCGGGCTGTAGCACTGGGCTAAAAGGACTCCGAGGAACCCAGGCTGTAGCAGGCTAGGCAGGACTCCGGATGTCACCACGTGACATTTCCCCGAAGGGACAGACATAGGAACGAAGTGAAACACATGCCGGCTAGTCAGGTGTCCTGAGCAGTAGTGCTGGGCTAGCAGGACTCCGGTGAACCGGGCTGTAGCGGACTATTATGGCTCGACGAGCACTAGACTACATTTCCCCATAAGAGAGGCTGCCAAGGATAAACAACTAGATTGTCGGATCCCACACATACCAAGCATTTCAATCATACACACAATATGCTCGATATGTGCAAATACAACATGGCATCACAACAAAACTCTACAACTCAAGTACTTTATTTAAAGGCTCCGGAGAGCCATATATAACATGTTCATATAGGTAGGGGTCACATGACCCGACACTCAAGTCATACAAGCATACAAGCACATGCGGAAGCAAATAGTCTCAGTACAGACACTAGAAAGGAAGAAGGCTTGTCGAAGCCTGTCTATCTACAAAGGGCCCTCCATGGCCAGGGTCACCACCTGGGTATCAAGTTACTCATCGACGTCGAGGTCTACATAAAACCCATCGGCGGGGGCGAAGTTGTCGTCTGGAAACAGTAATTAAAGCAAACATGAGTACAAAGGTACTCAGCAAGTCTTATAACAAAACCTAATATACATGCTCATTCTCAAGAAGGTGGTGGAGTTATTGCAGCAAGCCAGCTTTGACTCTTGGCTAAGCTATCCTACGAGACACCACTAGTAAAATAGTTTTTGCACACGAGTCCACTAATCACCAACACAATACTCCACCGGGGATACTCCCTCGTCATCCTACGAGAGGGCCATCCTCGGTACTCACACTTATCTTGAGTCTTTTACTAGTAACCATTAACTTGTCTATGAACTGTATAGGCAACCAAGTAGTCCTTTACCGTGGACGCGGCTATTTGAATAGTTTTATACCCTGCAGGGTGTACTTTGTCACACATGTTTCCACCACTTAGCGTCTGCAGATGACATGTGCCCGGCAGACTTCAAGCAAAAGCCGACGTGGGTGTAGACCATGACCTGACTAACCGCACAAGTCTCTAGTCCAGGTTTATCGCCTATTCGGGTTCCATCCGCAAGGAAATCCGGCCGGGGTGTCCTCAACGACCCCAAACGATGTGTACAGGGTCGCGAGACGCCAAACGGGCACCCGGCATACCCGGCCACAGTGTATCTACCGCATCATAGCCCACCCCTAGGGTCAGTGCTATGCACGGCCGCCAACACATAACCTACAAACACCAGAAACTAGTTGCAACTCCTGGACAGAGGATGAGAGGGGTCAGTAAGTCGAACGGGGTCATATTTCAGGGCCAAATGTGTGGTAGTAGCTGAATCTTAAATCACACATACAGATCTCAGTTCTTATGGACGGCCTCAATGAAACAACCCACCATGTACTCCTACATGGCCTCTCATCGATACCTTTACCAAAACATGTTCAACACATCCCTCACATTACCGACATAATCATTTCACTCTAGCCCATCACCCAGATGAACCAGACCTGAACAACTCTAAGCATAGCAGGCATAGCAAGGTAGGAAACACATACATGGCTCAATCAACTCCTACACATTCTAGTGGGTTTCATCTAGTTACTGTGGCAATGACAGGTCATGCAGAGGATAAGGGTTCAGCTATTGTAGCACATAGCAGTTTGAAACGTTGTTATCTTAATGCAGTAAATGAGAGCAGAGGCGAGAACATGGGATTGTATCGATATGATCAATGGGGATGCTTGCCTGATGGAGTGGTAGTAGGGTACTGCCCTTCAGCTGGATACTCGGAGATATCCTCGGAGGCAGAACCTACCACGAAAGACACCACAGAATATAATCAACACATGGCAATATGCAACAATATGATGCATGCTATGACATGGCAAAATAAGGTGTCCTGCCTAATGCAATGTGGAACAAGTTGAAATGGGTCATCAAAGATTCAAATGGAAGCTTAAGTTCTTATGCATTGTAAGTGTATTGGCTTTTTCACCTAAATAGCAAGGTTAAAGTTTTTTGTCATGCATTAAACCATTATAGATGGAAAGATTGAATTTTTCTGATCATTTTTCATATATAATTTGTTTGATTTGGAGCTATGGTTGATTTTCTATGATTTTTAGAAGTTTTGGCTATTTTCTGGAATTTCCTATATAAGAATAAATCCAGAAAATGAATAATTGCGTCAGCACTGCGTCACTATGACATCAGCGAGTCAAAGGCGCGAGCCCAGGTCAAACCTGACGGCTGGGACACACACGTCAGTGAAACAACTAATTAACATGGTTAAGTTAATACTAACTAAACTGTCAGTGGGGCCTGGGCCCGCATGTCAGTGACCTAAACTAACTAAAACTAGTTAGTGCTAACCCTAGGTTAATTAGCAGAGGGGGCCCACTTGTCATAGACTCAGGGGGAGTCAACCTGGGCCCACCTAGTCAAAGGCAACGGGTCAAACCCATCGGCGTTTAGCCGCCGGCGAGGCCAGATGCAGCGGTGGAAGTGCATCTACGCATTCCGGCGACCAAATGGGTGGCGGAGAGCATCTACGGGGCCCACTTGTCATAGACTCAGGGGGAGTCAACCTGGGCCCACCCAGTCAAAGTCAACGGGTCAAACCCGCCGGTGTTTAGCCGCCGGCGAGGCCAGACGCGGCGGTGGAAGTGCATCTACGCATTCCGGCGACCAAATGGGCGGCGGAGAGCATCTACGGCGACCAAATGAGCCGCAGTGTTTGGTGGTAGTGGTTGGGCTCGGGGTTGCCGGAAACGTCGCCGGCGACGACCTTGGCAGTCGCCGAAGTTCGGGCGAGGTCGAAACCGAGGCTACGGGGCACGCCGAGGCGTGTGGAGTGGTGCTACGGGCTCCTGCGAGTGCGGTGAGTGCATTAGTCGCAATGGTGTGGCCGGTGGGTGGCCGGAGTCACGTTGGCGACGAGCTCGGCGGTGGCGGGTGCTCGGGTGAGCATGGTGCGGTGCACACGATGCAGGAGGGAGTTAGTGGAGAGGGGGAGGACGGAGCTGGGCTCACGGCGATTGCAGCAAGCGTCGAAGCGGGCATGGGGAAGGCCGGAGCTGAGCGGGGCGACGATGGCGATCTCGGCGGCCGGAGTTGGGGGAGACGGGGTCAGCGGTGACTCCAGAGCGGCGAGCGCTCGGGGCTTGGCCTGCTCGACGTAGTCGATGACGGCGGAGCTAGTGGACACGTTGATGCGGCACGGGGACGACGGCGGACGCGGTTAGCACGGTGGCGCGGGCACGGCAGCGTCGGCCATGGTGCGGGAGAGCGAGGGAGGGGAGCTGGGGAGAGAGAGGCTTGTCTGCAAGCTCGGGGGCGAGGTGTGTGACCGAACCAGGGCAGCAGCACTGCGAGGGGAGGAAGCAGGGCGGCGGGCAGCTGCGCGCACAGGCGCCAGCGTCGAGCACCTGCCTGCCTGCCTGGCCAAGCCAAGCAGCTCGCTGGAGCGATGGCTGGGTTGGGCCAGTAGGTGGGCTTGCCAGGTGGGCGCCAGGTAAGCCTCTGCTTGCTTTGTTTTTCTTTTTCTATTTTTCTATAAGTTTGTGGCTTTATTAAAAATAGTTAGGCACTTACAAAAATCCTGAAAATAATCATAGGCTCTGTTTAGATTATTTCCAACAACCCACACTTATTTCCAGAATTATTTGAGCATTTAAAATATTTTATAGCATTTAAATGCCCAAATGCAAATACTATATGGATTAAGCCAATGACCTTAAGATGTCCTAGAAAAATGTGCACCATTTTTGTCAAAGGTTCTAACCCAAAACAAAAAGGGTGGACTTTTTAGAAGGGCATTTCAGGTTCATTGAAAAAGTTTTTAGTAAACCCTAGTTGTTTCAGGGAGGGTGCTGGGGGTTCTATCATCCCCATTTCATCTTTCTGGGAAATTTAAACATGATGCAAACACTCTAATGCATGAACTAGCTAGGGTGTGACAACTCACCCCCACTCAAAAGAATCTCGTCCCGAGATTTAGGATCTGTTGGGAAGAAGGTGGGGTACTCGAGTCGAAGACGATCCTCCCTTTCCCAAGTGGCTTCCTTTTCGAAATGGTGTGACCATTGAACCTTGAGAAACTTGATGTTATGGCGTCGAGTGGTACGCTCGGCTTGATCAAGGATACGAACGGGATATTCCTGATATGAGAGGTTATCTTGTAGATCAAGCATTTCGTGGTCCACTCCACGGATAGGATCCGCGAAGCAACGCCTGAGTTGAGAAACGTGGAAGACATCGTGGACTCTGGAAAGATGCGGAGGTAGTTCTAATTGGTAGGCAACTTCTCCTCGTTTGGCAAGAATGCGAAAGGGTCCAATGTAACGAGGAGCCAATTTGCCTTTGATGCCGAAACGATGGGTTCCCTTTAACGGAGTAACCCGAAGGTAAGCCTTCTTGCTGACTTCATAAGTCATGAGCTTATGTTTACGATCATATTGTCTCTTTTGACGAGATTGAGCTGTTTTCAATTTCTCACGAATAACGCGAACCTGCTCTTCTACTTCTTGAATCATATCCGGGCCAAAGAGTTGTCTTTCCCCGGTTTCTGACCAGTTAAGAGGCGTTTGAAATTTTTGTCCATAAAGAACTTCGAAAGGAGCTTTGCCCAAGCTAGCTTGATAACTATTGTTATAAGCAAACTCCGCGAATGGAAGGCATTTCTCCCAGCCCATTCCGAATGAGATGACAGAAGCTCGGAGCATATCTTCCAGAATTTGATTTATTCGCTCTACTTGACCACTGGATTGAGGGTGGAAGGCGGTGCTAAAAGAGAGACGAGTTCCCATAGCATTTTGGAAACTTTCCCAAAATCGAGAGGTGAAGAGACTCCCACGGTCTGAGTTAATTTCCAATGGGACACCATGAAGAGACACTATTCAGGAGATGTATAAATCAGCTAGCTAGCTAGCGGTGATACTCTCACGAACAGGTAGGAAATGGGCTACTTTAGAAAGACGATCGATCACAACGAAGATAGCATTATTAACCCAGTAATGAAATCCATACTGATTTTATCCCATTTCCACTCAGGAATAGACAAAGGTTGAAGGGTGCCAGCAGGCCGTTGATGCTCAGCTTTAATACGACGACAGACATCACAACTAGCAATGTATTGAGCAATTTATCTCTTCATCCTAGTCCACCAAAACCTTTGGCGTAGGTCTTGATACATTTTAGTACTACCGGGATGAATGGTGAGAGGGGATTCATGAGCTTCCTTAAGAATCAACTGACGTAGATGTTGTTTCTTGGGAACCACCAAGCGGTTCTCAAAGAAAACAACACCTAGCTCATCCACGGAAAAACATTTAGCAACTCCGCTAGCGATGTTTTCCTTAATCAGGGATATGCCCTTATCACGCTTCTGGGCAGTTATGATTTGATCCGTAAGGTTAGGCTTCGCCACCAGGGTGGATAGGAATCCTCGAGGAACAATGTGAAGATTAAGATTATGAAATTCCTCATGGAGAAGTGGTTGACTTTGTTGTAACATCAGGTTGTTACAATAGGATTTACGACTTAGCGCATCAGCCATGACATTGGCTTTGCCCGGGGTGTAAGTTATTCCTAAGTCATAATCCGAGATCAACTCGACCCAACGTCTTTGCCTGAGATTCAAATCCGGTTGGGTGAAGATATATTTAAAACTTTGGTGATCGGTGAAGATCTCGCAACGATTACCGAGAAGGTAATGTCGCCAAGTTTTAAGTGCATGGACTACAGCTGCAAGCTCTAGATCATGTGTGGGATAGTTTTCCTGATGGGGGTGTAATTGCCGTGAAGCATAGGCAATTACCTAACGATCTTGCATGAGTATGCAACCTAGTCCTTGTCGCGAGGCGTCGAATAGATAATAAAGTCCTTGGAGAAATCTGGTGGTACCAGTACGGGAGCAGATGCCAGGCGTCTTTTCAGTTCCTGAAAGCTGAACTCGCACTATGGGGTCCACTCAAACTTTTTATCTTTCTTGAGGAGTTCAGTTAGAGGTTTAGCAACCTTGGAGAAATTCTCGACGAAGCGACGGCAATAACTCGCTAAGCCAAGGAAGCTCCGAACTTGCTTGACCGTCTCAGGTGGAGTCCAATCAAGGACGGCTTGAACTCACTCGAGATTGACAGCAATACCTTTACCAGAGATTACACGGCCTAGATAGGTCACTTCTGGCAACCAAAATTCACACTTGCAGAATTTGGCATAAAGGCGATGCTCTCAAAGTTTCGTCAATACCAGCCTTAGATGTTCGGCATGTTCCTCTTCATTCTTGGAGTAGATGAGAATGTCATCGAGGTATACTATGACGAATTTTTCCAAATACTCCATGAAGACCGAGTTCATTAACCGTGAGAAGGTGGCTAGGGCATTGGTTAAACCGAAGGACATAACGGTGTACTCGTATTGGCCATAACGAGTAACAAAGGCTGTTTTGGGAATGTCCCCGTTTCTTATTTTGATTTGATGGTAGCCCAACCTCAAATCCATCTTGGAAAAGACTGAGGATACAGCGAGCTGATCATACAGATCGTTGATCATGGGGAGCGGATACTTGTTCTTGATAGTGACCAAGTTGACAGGTCGGTAATCTACAACCATCCGATCCATTCCATCCTTCTTCTTGACGAAGAGGACGGGGCAAGCCCAAGGAGAGGAACTAGGATGGATGAAACCCTTTTTCAAGGACTCATCGAGTTGGTTCTTAAGCTCGGCTAGTTCTAAGGGTGCCATCTTATAGGGTCTTCTAGAAATTGGAACGGTTCCTGGAACAAGGTCTATCACAAACTCGACATCCCTGTTAGGTGGAACACCTGGCAGTTCTTCTGGAAAGACATCCGGAAAGTCTCAGACTACCGGAATATCTTCAAGGTCTTAAAGGGGGTTGGAATTTAGGGAGTAAAGCTGGCGCTTGGCCACTCGAGTTAAGACATTAACTATCTTGCCCGATGGGTGAGTAAGTTGAACAGTTCTAGTGGCACAATCAATCTTAGCATAATGAGCTGACATCCAGTCCATACCCAAGATGATGTTTATGTCCGAGGACTTGAGAGCTATTAAGGATGCAAGGAAGACGAGTCTATCGACAAGAATTTCATTCCCATGGCTTACTCTAGAGGTTTGCCATCTAGAGCCAGGGGTTTGAATTTCCATGGTAGTAGGCATGTCATAGAATGTCGTGTTATGCAATCGAGCATAGCTCTTAGATATGAATGAATGAGATGCTCAAGTATCAAAAAGAACAGATGCGGGATGGCAATTAACAAGGAGCATACCAAGGATAGGATCCTCATGAGCCTCCTCAGCTGAGACATAGTTGACATGGCCACGTGCAGTGGTGGCTGGCTTGGCGTAGAATGTCTTTCCCGCTGGCTTACCACGGCCAACGGACTTTCCAGACTGATTGGGGTTGTTGTTCTGGGGACACTCTCGACTGTAGTGACCCGGCTCTCCACACTTGAAACATGTCACAACATTGGGGCGTGGAGCAGCATTAGCAGCGGGGCCACCATAGGGCTTAGACGATGCTAACTGCTGGTTGGGGCGAGGCGTGTCAAAGGATGGCCTCGGAATGAACCTGGGTGGCAGTGCCATGCTTGGAATCCACATCCGGCGCTTTTGAGATCCCGAGCCAGATGAGGAACCAAAATCACGAGAGTGCTTGCGTGAAGCGTCATAGTCACACTGGCCTGTCTCAGCACTGATGGCTTTATTGACCAACTTCTGAAAGGAGGTGCACTCGTGCAGATGAAGATCGCGGCGAAGCTCGGGGCTAAGTCCCTTGCGGAACCTTGCCTGCTTCTTAGCGTCGGTGGATACCTCTTCAGGAGCATATCGTGCCAGATTCCCAAATTCACGACTATATGGATCCACAGTCAGTCTTCCTTGGGTGAAATTGCAGAACTCTTCCCTCTTGTGATCTATGAGACCTTCCGGGATGTGATGCTCATGGAAAGCCTCACCGAATTCAGCCCAAGTAGTGATTTGGCCGACCGGGCGCATAGCCTCAAAGTTTTCCTACCAAAGGCTAGCAGGGCCTTCGAGGTGATAGGCAACATAGGTAACCTTATCAGCTTCGGCTACGTTGGCAGAACGTAGCTTGTGTGTGATGCTGCGGAGCTAGTCATCGGCGTCGAGGGGCTCGACGGAATGATTAAACATTGGTGGGTACAACTTGATGAAGTCATTGATTGACACCAAGTCATTTCGCTGATGGCGTGCAGTGTTCTGCTCAATCTGCTCCAGCAAGCGGTTAGTCTCATGCTTGTTTCTTTCCGCCTCCAGCATAACTTCGGCCAGAGAAGGCGGGTGAGGCATATTTTCATCCCTAGCTACTCTGGCTTCCCCCTGCTCCGGGGCAGCAGGGTTGTTGCGGGTGTTGACCATCCTAGGAAAAACAAGACAACGGTTTAGACAAGGATGGCACAAACTTAGCAAGGAAGTGCAGAATGTAATGGATAACATGGAATGCTAAGATGTTCATTGCACGACATGGTAATATAGAAACTGCCATATATATATATATATATATATATATATATATATATATATATATATATATATATATATATATATATATACCATTGGTCATACGCACCGTACATAGTTTAGTACAAGCGCATGCTAGAGTACAACTACGGTGAAAGACATTACATCTCATCGGAGGCATTCCAAGCTCCTATACATTATTTTTCTACACCTCTGAAGCGTGATACACACCAAGTCGTATCCCACGAGTCACACAGGACTGTGGAGAATACAACTATTACAGTACTAGTGAAACTACTACTAGCTCAGACGGCCCCGTAGTAATCCTCATAAAAGTCACCACCAAAGCCTGGAAGTGGAACATGATCATATGGGAACAGATGGTCCTACTGAGCCTGTGGACCATAGGGACTCGGATGTGGCCTTGGTCCCACAGGCGGTGGCAGACGGGGACCACGAGGAGGGGTGATGCCTCCTACATCACGCCACTGCATACAATCTGGCAATCCAGACCACACAGGGTACAGGTCCCTCAGGTTCATGTATCCTGCCTGTACCGCAGGTGCAAACCGAGTCAAAGTGGCCCAGTGATCAGTACGAGAGTTGAAAAGCTCCATCCGCAAGGCCCGATTTTGGCGGTCCTTATCCTTGAGCATTTCGGCAGTGGTGCGGAGTAGTGACTCCTCATGTGTAGAGTCATAGTACAAAGCCTAATAGTACCCCTGTGCTCCAGGAAGTGAGGCCGGCATGTAACGGAAATCGGTGTTCTGAAGCAAGGCAGTCCTGGCTCGAATGATAGTCATCATTGAATAGGCTGCATCCTGCACAGACATCTCAATAGTGACCCCAAGTCCATAGGAACAGTGAAGGGGCTCAGTGGCTCCAGGATAAGAGGAATATATCCTGACAGTGCAAAGGTACTGGCTCTGGTTGAAGTCTCTGAACTGCTCCTCGAAGGTATATTTCGGATACCACCGATAGCCTGACTCGACTATCACTCGAACCAACATGGCCATGTGGCCGGGCACATCGAGGCACCGGGTCAGACGAACCACTTGGTTCTGGAAACGGGTGGCCATCTGAAAGCACAGAATAATGCAAAGGCATTAGAATTTTCTAGGGGAAATCGGACAGCATAACAGTTGTAAATGCTTAGAAAAAGATTTGAGACATCCACAACAGTTTGCAATACCACTCAACAACATCATATCAAGGTTCTGATTCAACTGGCAACATACTAAAAGTAGTAGAAACTGTATTGAGGCTTGTAACAACAATCCTATAAGCTACTACGGATTGGTAACACATGAACCTGACAGAAAGAAGAGAGCGTAGTCCTTTACCCACGTAGAATGGGAAGAGAATGACTCAGATCAGAGGGCATAAGGTAAAGGACTAAAAGAGCCTTACGTTCCCTCCCACAATCAATTCCCCTACATAAAACTAAAGCATTTATAGACTCGACATCGACTAGTTTGGCTCAACGAACCTACAGGCAGTCCGACTCTGATGCCAACGCTGTCAGGATCCCGATTCCAAGTCACATTGATCTAGCCGGTAACACCTCATATCACCTTGCGGCCTCACGCACGGTATCCCCACGGGTGTCGCCTTACCATGGCCCTGGACCATTTGCGCATTTTGGCTCATGTATATGATAGTGTCTCTAGCATCCATATGACAGGGAACCCGGGCCGACATGGCTAGTCATGAACCCAAAGCGGCACAGACCTATGGAGACAGGCATACATGAATCACATCGAGCATGTCGGTCATCAGCGTGTGAATCCGGGCTGTAGCACTGGGCTAACAGGACTCCGGGGAACCCGGGCTGTAGCAGGCTAGGTAGGACTTCGGATGTCACCGTGTGGCATTTCCCCGAAGGGACAGATATAGGAACAAAGTGAAACACATGCCGGCCAGTCAAGTGTCCTGAGCAGTAGTGCTGGGCTAGCAGGACTCCGGTGAATCGGGCTGTAGCGGACTACTATGGCTCGAGGAGCACTAGACTACATTTCCCCATAAGAGAGGCTGCCAAGGATAAACAACTAGATTGTCGGATCCCACACATACCAAGCATTTCAATCATACACACAATATGCTCGATATGTGCAAATACAACATGGCATCACAACAAAACTCTACAACTCAAGTACTTTATTTAAAGGCTCCGGAGAGCCATACATAACATGTTCATACAGGTAGTGGTCACATGACCCGACACTCAAGTCATACAAGCATACAAGCACATGCGGAAGCAAATAGTCTGAGTACAGACACTAGAAAGGAAGAAGGCTTGTCGAAGCCTGTCTATCTACAAAGGGCCCTCCATGGCCAGGGTCACCACCTGGGTATCAAGTTACTCATCGATGTCAAGGTCTACATAAAACCCATCGGAGGGGGCGGTGTTGTCGTCTGAAAACAGTAATTAAAGCAAACATGAGTACAAAGGTACTCAACAAGTCTTACAACAGAACCTACTATACATGCTCATTCTCAAGAAAGTGGTGGAGTTATTGCAGCAAGCCAGCTTTGACTCTTGGCTAAGCTATCCTACGAGACACCACTAGTAAAATAATTTTCCCACACGAGTCCACTAATCACCAACACAATACTCCACCGGGGATCCTCCCTCATCATCCTACGAGAGGTCCATCCTCGATACTCACACTTATCTTGAGTCTTTTAGTAGTAACCATTAACTTGTCTATGAACTGTATAGGCAACCAAGTAGTCCTTTACCGCGGACGCGGCTATTCGAATAGTTTTATACCCTGCAGGGGTGTACTTCGTCACACATGTTTCCACCACTTAGTGTCTACCATGACATGTGCTTGGCAGATTTCAAGCGAAAGCCGACGTGGGTGTAGACAATGACCTGACTAACCGCACAAGTCTCTAGTCCAGGTTTATCGCCTATTCGGGTTCCACCCGCAAGGAAATCCGGCCGGGGTGTCCTCAACGGCCCCAAACGATGTGTACAGGGTCCCGAGACGCCAAACGGGCGCCCGGCATACCCGGCCACAGTGTATCTACCGGATCATAGCCCACCCCTAGGCTCAGCGCTACGCACGGCCGCCAACACATAACCTACAAACACCAGAAACTAGTTGCAACTCCTGGACAGAGGACGAGAGGGGTTAGTAAGTCGAGCGGGGTCATATTTCAGGGCCCAATGTGTGGTAGTAGCTGAATCTTAAATCACGCATACAGATCTTAGTTCTTATGGACGGCCTCAATGAAACAACCCACCATGTACTCCTACATGGCCTCTCATCGATACCTTTACCAAAACATGTTCAACACATCCCTCACACTACCGACATAGACATTTCACTCTAGCCCATCACCCAGATGAACCAGACCTGACACAACTCTAAGCATAGCAGGCATAGCAAGGTAGGAAACACATACATGGCTCAATCAACTCCTACACATGCTAGTGGGTTTCATCTAGTTACTGTGGCAATGACAGGTCATGCAGAGGATAAGGGTTTAGCTACCGTAGCACACAGCAGTTTGAAACGTTGTTGTCTTAATGCAGTAAATGAGAACAGAGGCGAGAACATTGGATTGTATCGATATGATCAATGGGGCTGCTTGCCTGATGGAGTGGTAGTAGGGTACTGCCCTTCAGCTGGATACTCGGAGATATCCTTAGAGGCAGAACCTACCACGAAAGACACCATAGAATATAATCAACACATGGCAATATGCAACAATATGATGCATGCTATCACATGGCAAAATGAGGTGTCCTGCCTAATGCAATGTGAAACAAGTTGAAATGGGTCCATTTGAATCAAAGATTCAAATGGAAGCTTAAGTTCTTATGCATTATAAGTGTATTAGCTTGTTTCACCTTAACAACAAGGTTAAAGTGTTTTGTCATGCATGAAACCATTACAGATGGAAAGATTGAATTGTTTTGATCATTTTTCATATATAATTTGTTTGATTTGGAGCTATGGTTGATTTTCTATGATTTTTAGAAGTTTTGGCTATTTTCTGGAATTTCATATATAAGAATAAATCGAGAAAATGAATAACTGCGTCAGCACAGCGTCACTATGACGTCAGCGAGTCAAAGGCACCAGCCCAGGTCAAACTTGACGGCTGGGACCGCACGTCAGTGAAACAACTAATTAACAGGGTTAAGTTAATACTAACTAAACTGTTAGTGGGGCCTGGGCCCGCATGTCAGTGACCTAAACTAACTAAAATTAGTTAGTGCTAACCCTAGGTTAATTAGCAGAGGGGGGCCCACTTGTCATAGACTCTGGGGGAGTCAACCTGGGCCACCCAGTCAAAGTCAACGGGTCAAACCCGCCGGCGTTTAGCCACCGGCGAGGCCAGATGCGGCGGTGGAAGTGCATCTACGCGTTCCGACGACCAAATGGGCGGCGGAGAGCATCTACGCGTTGCTGGGAGCAAGCCGCAGCGTTTGGTGGCAATGGTTGGGCTCGGGGTTGCCGGAAACGTCGCCGGAGACGACCTTGGCGGTCGCCGGAGTTCGGGCGAGGTCGAAACCGAGGCTACGGGGCACGGCGAGGCGTGTGGAGTGGTGCTACGGGCTCCTGCGAGTGCGGTGGGTGCGTTAGTCGCAATGGTGTGGCCGGTGGGTGGTCGGAGTCACGTCGGCGACGAGCTCAGCCGCGTCGGGTGCTCGGGTGAGCGTGGTGTGGTGCACACGGTGCAGGAGGGAGTTAGTGGAGAGGGGGAGGACGGAGTTGGGCTCATGGCGATTGCAGCAAGCGTCGAAGCGGGCTTGGGGAAGGCCGGAGCTGAGCGGGGCGACGATGGCGATCTCGGTGGCCGAAGTTGGGGGAGACGGGGTCAGTGGCGACTCCAGAGCGGGCGAGCGCTCGGGGCTCGGCCTGCTCGACGTTGTCGATGACGATGGAGCTAGTGGACACGGTGACGCGGCACGGGGACGACGGCAGACGCGGTTAGCATGGTGGCGTGGGCGCGGCAGCGTCGGCCATGGTGCGGGAGAGCGAGGGAGGGGAGCTGGGGAGAGAGAGAGGCGTGTCTGCAAGCTCGGGGGAGAGGTGTGTGACCGAACCAGCGCAGCCGCGCTGCGAGGGGAGGAAGCAGGGCGGCGGGCAGCTACGTGGCGCGCGCAGGTGCCGGCGTCGAGCACCTGCATGCCTGCCTGGCCAAGCCAAGCAGCTCGCTGGAGCGGTGGCTGGGCTGGGCCGGCAGGTGGCCTTGCCAGGTGGGCGCGAGGTAAGCCTCTGCTTGCTTTGTTTTTCTTTTTCTATTTTTTTGTAAGTTTGTGGCTTTATTAAAAATAGTTAGGCACTTACAAAAATCCTGAAAATAATCATAGGCTCTGTTTAGATTATTTCCAACAGCCCACACTTATTTCCAGAATTATTTGAGCATTTAAAATATATTATAGCATTTAAATGCCCAAAATGCAAATACTATATGGATTAAGCCAATGACCTTAAGCTGTCCTAGAAAAATGTGCACCATTTTTGTCAAAGGTTCTAACCCAAAACAAAAAGGGTGGACTTTTTAGAAGGGCATTTCAAGTTCATTGAAAAAGTTTTTAGTAAACCCTAGTTGTTCCGGGGGGGTGCTGGGGGTTATATCATCCCCATTTCATCTTTCTGGGAAATTTAAACATGATGCAAACACTCTAATGCATGAACTAGCTAGGGTGTGACACACGGGCATCGCGACACAAGGGCAGGACCTGGGTCGATCGCCCCCACAACCAAGACCGTAAGTTACCCCTCCTACTGATCCTTGCAGGGCACGAAGTGCACGAGGAGGCCACAACCTCGGGAGGCGAGGACCGCACCAAGCCCCACCGAGCTAAAATAGTTCCCGCACATGGGTGCGCGGTGCGGAAACACAGCGCAGAAAATAGCGGAAACAGTGCGATGGTTAAACAACAGTAGTTCTAACACGCCCCCGCGGGGCCCTACATTACTTTCTATTTTTGTGTAGGGCGGGCGCGGGGGCTGGTCGCGGCCACCGCTGGAGGAGCTGCTGCCTAAGAGAGGGTCACCGAAGCTCAGCGAACCCCGAGCACCGCCGCCTGTACGCCAGTCGCCATCTTCATTCTGGTCAGTGCCGGGGTTGGGCAGGCAGCCGCGGTCGTCGTCTTCAGGACAGCACCCGGCATGCGCGACCATCTTACCCGAACACCCTCACATAGAGGGTGGTGTCACCATCAAACTTGAAGTACAGGGTGCACCACCGGCCCAGGCCGCGCGCGCGGGCAAACGTTTGCCAGCCGCGCGTCAGAGCCCCATTCCTAGAAACGGAGACCTCCAGCGAAGCCCAGGAGGCCTTGCTACAGCAGCCGTCTGCCTGGAGCCAGAAGCCACACTGAGCGCTGGCCGGCAGTTCATCTACGAAGAAACGAGGGAGCTGGAGCCGGGTGCTAGTTGGGTCCGCAGACCACACGACAAACTCCGGCAGCACCTCCGCAGAGCGAAAGCGTGGTCTAGGGGGGCGCACAGCCACGGCGTGCCCCCCATCGGCAGCCGGGCGCTCACCACCGCACAGGGAACTGCCTCCATGGCCGTGGCAAGCCGCTACGGGGACCGTGGAATACTTGTGAGGGCGGCCTCGACCGCGCTTGGCCGGGGGGAGTCTGGCCCAGCCTGGGGGGCCTTTCATTTCTCTGCGGTCGAGAATCTCTTTGGAACCATGGGAGCGGCGAGTAGCCAAGAAGAAGAAAAGGAGCAGCAAGAAGGGACGGGCTGAAGGGACTTGCGCGGCCCCGTACTTATAGCCGGAGGAGGCCAACCGTCGAGCACCACGATCCCAGGTAATCATGACCGGTTTCTCTGCATGCAGGGACATGTCAAGTCGTGCGGTTGCCGAGGCGTCATGGGGAAGCGCAGACGCCCGCGTCCAATCAATCGCCACGCGGTGCCCAAGGCGGCAGGCTGTTATGGCCCGCGGAGCTTCGTGCTTGCCCCTTCGCTTCCCTGCTAGGCCAAGCCCGGGCGTGCCTTTGGCCCGGGGGCTACTGTCGGCGTTCTGGGAACGGGGGTCCCCGGACTTGTCTGCCTGCGGCCTGCGGCGTGGCTCAAGTGGGGGCCCAGCGCAGCCCACCTTCATCAGCTCAGGCTCAAGACCCTCGCGCGGGGCCAAGCCTCGCGGGGCGGACGACAGAAAGCTTCCTCTAAGGCAGCCTCGTCAGGCAGGCTCGCGAGGAGGCGGAGAGATCAAGGCGGGGATACCTCGCGAGGAGCCTGTGACGCAAGCCATGACGATCGAGACCAGGCGAGCGCCGGCCTGCGCAGTGTCCTTGTTTCCCCTTTGGTGCAAAGGGGGCAAGCACAGGCCAAGGCACCGGGCAAAGGTTACCATTCCGGTGCAACGAGACTAAGACCAGCAGACCAGCAGGACGGAGGTCATCGTGGAGCCCAAGACGGCGTCATCGCTAGTGCTTTTGGCAGCCGAAGACCACCTTTGGTCAGGATAGCTTATGTTCCTCTTCAAAATGGCCAATTGTTGGCACCCTTCCCGCTCATTATTTGGGGAGAGGCCCAGGGCCTCTATAAGTAGAACTAGCCGCACAGAGTAGAGGGAGATCTACAAATCTGCTAGAGCCCTAGCAGAGAAAGGGAGAGAGGCGACTGAACTCACCCTAGCAGTTCATCGCACCAGCTCAAGAACACCTCTCTCGAGGCTGTTCTTCCCTTGTACTGTTCATCAGCAGCCCCTGAGGCAATCCACCACACCTCACACTGGAGTAGGTTATTACACCACAACGGTGGCCCGAACCAGTATAAACCTCGTGTCCCTTGTGTTGTTCGTTGTTTCCAGCTGAGATCATGCGAGGAGATCGGACGTAGATCGGTAGGGGAGAGATCTCCGTGCGTACCCCAGTGTTCGAACCTCAAGGGTCTACCGGAACCCGAAATCCGACACATGTGTCCGTAGACATGACAGCTTGTCCATGGAAGTTCAACTGCGGCGACCATTGCTACCACTTGAGCATGCATTGGTTTTCCCTTGAGGAGGAAATGGTGATGCAGCAAAGTAGCGTAAGTATTTCCCTCAGTTTTTGAGAACCAAGGTATCAATCCAGTAGGAGACTACACGCAAGTCCCTCGTACCAGCACAAACAATCAAGAACCTTGCAACCAATGCGATAAAGGGGTTGTCAGTCCCTTCACGGCCACTTGCAAAAGTGAGATCTAATAAAGATAATAAGATAAATATTTTTGGTATTTTTGTTGTATAGATTGAAAATTAAAGATTGCAAAATAAACGGTGACAGAAAAAACTAGTTGACAGGAAAATAATATAATGGAGAATAGACCCGGGGGCCATAGGTTTCACTAGATTCTCTCAAGATAGCATAATCTACGGTGGGTAAACAAATTACTGTCGAGCAATTGATAGAAAGCGAATAGTTATGAGAATATCTAGGCATGATCATGTATATAGGCATCACGTCCGTGACAAGTAGACCGAAATGATTTTGCATCTACTACTATTACTCCACACATCGACCGCTATCCAGCATGCATCTAGAGTATTAAGTCCTTAGAAACAAAGTAACACATTAGGCAAGATGACACGATGTAGAGGGATAAACTCAAGCAATATGATCTAAACCCCATCTTTTTATCCTCGATGGCAACAATACAATACGTGCCTCATTGCCCCTACTGTCACTGGGAAAGGACACCGCAAGATTGAACCCAAAGCTAAGCACTTCTCCCATTGCAAGAAAGATCAATCTAGTAGGCTAAACTAAAGTGATAATTCGAAGATACTTGCAAAGATATTTAAATCATGCATATAATAATTCAGAGAAGAACCAAATATTGTTCATAGATAATCTTGATCATAAACCCACAATTCATCGGATCTTGACAAACACACCACAAAAAGAATTACATCGAATAGATCGCCAAGAGAATCAAGGACAACTTTGTATTGAGATCCAAAGAGAGAGAAGAAGCCATCTAGAAAATAACTATGGACCCGAAGGTCTGTGGTAAACTACTCACACATCATCGGAGAGGCTATGGTGTTGATGTAGAAGCCCTCCGTGATCGATTCCCTCTCCGACGGAGCGCCGGAAAAGGCTCCAAGATGGGATCTCACGGGTACAGAAGGTTGCGGCGGTGGAAATAGGGTTTTGTGGTACTCCTGGATGTTTTCAGGGTATATGGGTATATATAGACGAAAGAAGTAGGTCAGTGGAGCTGCGAGAGGCCCACGAGGGTGGGGGCGTGCCTGGCCCTCCTAGGCGCGCCTCCTACCTCGTGGCCGCCTCGCTGCTTCCTTGACGTCCACTCCAAGTCTCCTGGATCACGTTTGTTCCAAAAACAATCCTCGCGAAGTTTTCATTCCGTTTGGATTCAGTTTGATATTCCTTTTCTGCGAAACACTGAAATAGGCAAAAAACAACAATTTGCACTAGGCCTTCGGTTAATAGGTTAGTCCCAAAAATAATATGAAAGTGCATAATAAAGCCCATTAAACATCCAAAACAGATAATATAATATCATGGAACAATAAAAAATTATAGATACGTTGGAGACGTATCAAGCATCCCCATGCTTAATTCCTTATGTAACTCCAAAAATCCTACCAAATTAGGACGAACTAAATAATTTGTATATAGATCTACTGCAATTGGAATCAGTATTTTATCGCTCTCTGGTTAAAAACGAAAATTATTATCGTGAGCGCACACTTTCTGTTTTTTCAGCAAGATCAAACAACAATCATCCAAGAAGATCCTAGAGGCTTTACTTGGCACAAACACTAATTAAAACATAAAAAAACAATCATAAAACAGGGTAGATGATTTATTTATTACTGAGTAGGAACAAAAAACAAGGAATAAAAATAACATTGGTTGCCTCCCAACAAGCGCTATCGTTTAACGCCCCAAGCTAGGCATAAAAGCAAGAATAGATCTAGTTATTACCATCTTTGGTGTTGGGAAAGAAAAGAGAAAATTTCTTATCTATAGCATTTATCCTTCTATTTTGAGAAAGAACATGGCCATTAATGGTGGAAGAAAGATTAAGCACGCTACGAAAATTTGCATCTAAGCTAGCCTTCATCTCTTTGATAATTTCATTTTGATAAAAGCACAAAAGAGAGGTGGATTCAACCTTCTCATTCATGGGGTGGCCAAATATAGTTTTCATCTATTAATAGGTATATATGGCATCCCCCTCAAGAAAACCTTCTTCAAAAATAGAATCCAAAACTTGCTTCAACGAAGAGGTTAAGCCAACATAAAAGCTTTTTAGGTATATCTCAATTAGATATTGGGGCACATAGCTAGCTCGGATCCTTAATAACCTATCCCAAGCGTCTTTCAAAGACTCATCAAGCAAATAACGAAAGATTCCAGGATCATCTTCATCAAAATTATCCAAACTCTCATTGATAACTCCGATAGGTCTTTCCATAGCATCATTATTTATGAGCTTAGAAAGGACAGAGGGTCTATACAAAGTGCTAGAAATCGGGAGAAAAGCCTTACCTTTTTTGAATCGGCCATGCAAAAGAAAGGCAAACGGGAAAAGGGCGAACATAAAAGAGGGCGAATAAAATGGCAAGGGCGAAGTGGGGGAGAGGAAAACGAGAGGCAAATGGGAAATATAGTAGTGCGAGGGAGAAGATTTTGTGATGGGTACATGGTATGTCTTGACTTGTGCGTAGATCTCCCTGGCAGCGGCGCCAGAAATACTTCTTGCTACCTCTTGAGCATGCGTTGGTTTTCCCTTGAAAAGTAAAGGGTGATGCAGCAAAGTAGCGTAAGTATTTCCCTCAGTTTTTGAGAACCAAGGTATCAATCCAGTAGGAGACTATATGCAAGTCCCTCGTACCTGCACAAATAGTCAAGAACCTTGCAACCAACGCGATAAAGGGGTTGTCGGTCCCTTCACGACCACTTGCAAAACTGAGATCTGATAAAGATAATAAGATAAATGTTTTTGGTATTTTTGTTGTATAGATTGAAAAGTAAAGATTGCAAGATAAACGGTGACAGAAATAACTAGTTGACGGGAAAATAATACAATGGAGAATAGACCCGGGGGCCATAGGTTTCACTAGTGGCTTCTCTCAAGATAGCATAATCTACGGTGGGTAAACAAATTACTGTCGAGCAATTGATAGAAAAGCGAATAGTTATGAGAATATCTAGGCATGATCATGTATATAGGCATCACGTCCGTGACAAGTAGACCGAAACAATTTTGCATCTACTACTACTACTCCACACATCGACCGCTATCCAGCATGCATCTACAGTATTAAGTTCATAAGAACAGAGTAACACATTAGGCATGTAGAAGGATACACTCAAGCAATATGATATAAACCCCATATTTTTATCCTCGATGGAAACAATACAATACGTGCCTTGCTGCCCCTGCTGTCACTAGGAAACGACATCACAAGATTGAACCCAAAGTTTGGCACTTCTCCCATTGCAAGAAAGATCAATCTAGTAGGCCAAACCAAACTGATAATTCGAAGAGACTTGCAAAGATATTTAAATCATGCATATAAGAATTTAGATAAGAACCAAATATTGTTCATAGATAATCTTGATCATAAACCCACAATTCATCGGATCTCAACAAACACACCGCAAAAAGAATTATATCGAATAGATCTCCAAGAGAATCGAGGAGAACTTTGTATTGAGATCCAAAGAGAGAGAACAAGCCATCTAGCTAATAACTATGGATCCGAAGGTCTATGGTAAACTACTCACACATCATCGGAGAGGCGATGGTGTTGATGTAGAAGCCCTTCGTGGTTGATTCCCCCTCTGGCGGAGCGCCGGAAAAGGCCCCAAGATGGGATCTCACGGGTACAGAAGGTTGCTGCGGTGGAAATAGGGTTTCGTGGTGCTCCTGGATGTTTTCAGAGTATATGGGTATATATAGGCGAAAGAAGTAGGTCGGTGGAACTGTGAGGGGCCCACGAGGGTGGGGGCGCGCCTGGCCCCCCTGGGCGTGCCCTCCTACCTCGTGGTCACCTTGCTGCTTCCTTGACGTCCACTCCTAGTCTCCTGGATCACGTTTGTTCCAAAAACGATCCTCGCAAAAGTTTCATTCCATTTGGATTCCGTTTGATATTCCTTTTCTGTGAAACACTGAAATAGGCAAAAAAACAACAAGTTGCATTGGGTTCGGTTAATAGGTTAGTCCCAAAATAATATAAAAGTGCATAATAAAGCCCATTAAACATCCAAAACAGATAATATAATAGCATGGAACAATTAAAAATTATAGATATGTTAGAGACGTATCAACCATCATGTTTCATCCACTGCCACTTGCGATTCCCACGACATCGCTCCAACCCACGGCACCACGTCCCTCGACGTGCGCCTCACCCCTCTCAGCCGCACCGCCCCTCTGGCTTTGTGTGCATGGCATGTGGGCCAACTGAAATGGAGCGAGCATCAAGTTTCTACCACAGCTAGCCCATGACACCATACGTCCCCCGACCTTCGGCTCACCCCTCTCGGCCCCACTGCCCCTCTGCCATCGGGAGCATTACATGTGGACTAGCCACCTATCGGGTCCACATGTTATTGACTCAAAGGCAGGTGTCGTAAGGCGCTGAAGCTCAGACCCGAGGGCCCCGAGAGGTAAATGTAACTCCTGCGCCAGGAACTCGTGGCAAACTCGAGATTTGTTTCTTTACTATACATGCATGCAATGATTTAATGGACATTGTAATCTCAACGTGTGATGGGGAGCTCTAAATTTGAATTTGAAACTTATAAAATGAAAAAATTCAAAACAAACAAACTGGGAGAGAGGGAGTATACCGTTGGATGAGTCCCATACGAAACAAGTCCCCTGGTTTGTCACCGTGAATATGCGGTTATAAAGGAGCACAACGTCTTCGTACTCGTAGGGCAACAAATTGTCCACAGATAGCACTGTCCACCTTTGACCGCCATGTGCAAGGTTCATGCTATCTTCCTCAATCTCAATGCGGTTCCATCGTAGCAATTCAGGCGGTGGCCCATTGCATGGTTGATCCCAATGTTGGACAAAGGTTCTACGGGAACGGTGTCACCGTTGTAAATGTTGTGCAAATTGATGTTGGTACCCTCCCGTACATATGCAAGCCAATCTCCACTTGCACCGAGCCTAACCTGTGAAACAGTGGGCAGGGGGAGAATTAGGAAATGGACATGGAAATAGTCTTTAGAATGCATTTACTACGTGATCAAACTCATCTTACCTGCTCATCGGACAAAATCCGAGTGCCCCTCAACGTCGGCATCTCAAGGGGCGTCGACTTGCAACTATGGCCACGCCACGCTGGAGATACCCCCAAGGAAACATCCTCCTGCGTTGCACAGAACATCAAGATGCATTTGTATGAGTAGTTTATCTTGTGAGAGAAAAGGATGAATGAGGAAAGGCCTTATTTGCAAATGTGGAGAGGGGTGTAGGTTTCTTTTTGCAAAATTGCCATAGTTTTCTTCCTATCCATCAGATATAAATCGGACGTCCTATAAAAAAGCAGAGTTGGTGATGATGGTGTGCCTGCCATCCTGCAATATGGGACGTCCGATCTATATCTAATGGATAGGAAGGAAACTATGACAATTTACCCGCACTCCTCTCCACATTTGTAGATAAGGACTTCCTTCGTCCATCCTTTTCTCCCACAAGATCTTGATGTTCTGTGCAATGCACGGGCATCTTGCTAGTATAAGAGGGGTGTGGGTATTTTATTGCAAAATTGCCATAGTTTTCTTCCTATCCGTCAGATATAAATCAGACGGCCTATACTGCAGGATGGCAGGCTCACCACCATCAACAACTCTGTTTTTTTAAGAGTAGAGTAGAGATAGAGATAGAGACTACTACTACCAATGTGCTGGCCCATGCATTGCAATGGATCCAAAGTAGTAGAATAATACTTGTTCGCGGGCTTGAAATATAAACACTCTAGTTTTGATATACATATATCAGTAGAAGTAAATCATGCTTCACTCAAAATATATTCCTCGGGTTGTTTTGATGGTTTGAAGATAACAGGTTTTAAAAAAACGGAGCTGTTTTTTTTACATTTTGTAGAATGGCACGACATCCGGTGCACCTAATCGTCTGAAAAGAAAATTGAGTTTGGGTCGGTGGCACACCCTGCGGCAAGATGCCCGTGTGGCCTTCTTCTATAACTAGCAAGATGCCCGTGCATTGCAGGGAACATCAAGATGCATTTTTTTACAAAACACCTGTTGTGATTGACCCTTGCAGGAGTAATCCCATGTGTAAAAACTAATGATATCTCGAGAATTCTATCGGGAAAACGGTATCTTTGGAACAAGTTTTCTCTACTACTGCTCCTTGCAGTGAGCGGTATGCAATGCATGTGTCAGCAGACATGACAGCTTGTCCATGGAAGTTGAACCACGACGACCATCACGTTTCTTGTTTCTACCACTGCCACACCCACACGTGATTCCCACGACGCCGCTCCAACCCATGGCACGATGTCCCCCGGCGTGCGCCTCATCCCTCTCGACCCCACCGCTCCTCTGCCTTTGTGTGCATGACATGCAGGCCAGCTGAACTATTGTGACCATCAACTTTCTACCACAGCCACACCCGATTGGACGTGGTTTGCCTGCTCTGATCCATACTCCCGCATCATCGAATTTTCATCTAGTGGCTATGACACATTTCGTCCCGAGCATCAATCCTTCAGCTGGAGTACTTTTGTACTACAGGTAGTACCTGCCAGTGTGGCCATCTACGCCTCGTAACACCTCGACGCCCAGCTATGGCACCATCGCCGCGGCCACGCCACCACCGGCGGGTTCATCTCGAACGAGTGAGTCACAAACCACGCCACCACCATGAGAATGACATGTGGGCCAGTTGCATTTAAGGTCCACATGTCATTGACTCATAGGCCGGTGCACTAAGCCACTGAAGCTCGGTCCCGTGGGCCCCGAGAGGAAAATGGTAACTCCTGCGGCAGGCCTTGTGGTGCTCCCACAGTACGAGCTCATGCCAAACCCGGATGAGATTTGGTAACCAACTAGTAAGCTACACGTGTATTGCACGCATGAGATTTGGTAACCAAATCTCTACTCTCTATATCTATATCTATATCTATATCTATATATGTATCTATACTCTTATAAAAACAGAGCTGGTGATGATGGTGTGCCTGCCATCCTGCAATATAAGCCGCCTGATTTATATCTGATGGATAGGAAGGAAACTATGGCAATTTTGCAAAAATATGCCCACACCCCTCTCCACATTTGCAAATAAGGCCTTCTCTTGTTCATCCTTTTCTCCCACAACATAAACTACTCATACAAATGCATCTTGATTTTCCGTGCAACACATGGGCATCTTGCTAGTTATGAATAAATAACACTCTATCAACGAGCCCCATCAGACACCAAATTTCTTGGCTTCTGTGCTACAGCTAGATCTTCCCCTCGTTTCTGTTTTCCAACCCGGCGGCGGGCAGGGTGCTGTTTGTCAATGGTCGGTTTGCTCAATGACGGTCCCACATGAAAGTGAAAATGCTAGGCAACACGCCTACCCTAGCTATGTAGCGTGTCAGACGGGCCGTGGACTACTCCCGATTCCCATCCATGTTGGGGTGCGATGCGAACGCGGCAGGCCTTTTCCTTTTACTGGCAATGTGCCCGTGCGTTGCGACGGATCCAAAGTAGTAGAATAGTAGTACTTGTTCATAAACTTGAAAGAAATCACTCTTGTTTTGATATACTCCTAATATATTACTTTTCACTCAAAATATATTTCTCAGGCTGTTTTGATGAGGTGAGGGAGGGATGTGGTTGCTTTCAAGATAATAAGGGGTTTTCTACAAATTGGAGCAGAGAAGTGGGCTATTGTTGCAAAAATGCCACAACTTACCTCACATCCATTAGATGCAGATCTAATGGTCAGAAACGACGGATGGAAGACACATCACTATCACCAACTGAGTCTTCTATAGGAGTAGGAGCAGAGAAAAATGTATAAATTGTAACATTTGGTTCTGCTGCTTGGCACAATCAATAGATAGAAATAATGGTTGGAAATGCTAGGGCGGGGCTATTTCCGCCAGATAAGCAGGGTACATAGTAGCTAGGTTGGCGCATCGTCGGTTTGGTCACATGCGGTCTGACATGTTCTAGTGTTTCTAGCAAGATGCCCGTGCATTGCACGAAGTTGATGGAAAAGGTAAGCACAATTTCTAAATTGACGGATGGAGTACTAGTTACAATGATGCATATAATTAAGCAAAGGGATCGCACATGTCGGTATTGACTGGAACAAGAATGCAATAGCATAATAAGAATTAAGGCCACGATGATGCGATCGCAGTGGTGGTTACAGGAGGCAAGAAGAAGATGTATCCATCAACGTACAACCTCCTCCTCCTCAACTTAGTGCGCCGGGCCACCAACCGGCAGCTAAGGAGTGGCGGCCTTTGTGGTGAGGTCAAGGTGCTTCTCAGCAAAGGCATCCAAGGCTTCCAGCCGGTTGAGGAAGTCCAACGTCGTAGCATCCTCAATGGCCTTGTAGATACCTACGTACACGATTTGCTGGTACATGTGGATGTGTATGTCAACGAATTCTTGCAGGGCGAGGTGCCTCGCGGCGAGCGCGACCTCCAGGTGGGCATTCTTCGTGGCGTCGGTGGGCAGTCGCAGGAACACAAGTGCTTGAAAGAGGTTCCGGTCATGGAGGGAGATTAGGGTGACAGGCAATGAGGAGCCCGGGCGCGCGGGCTGGAGGAGTACGGCGATGTCGTCCCTGAGCTTTCTTGAGGACGATGAACTTGTTGGTGGTGGCAACGATCATCTGGTCCAACTGAGAGTCGTAGTTGGCGTCGACAGCGGCCATCCACCAGACGGTCGTGAACACCATTTGGAGACGATCCTTGGTGCCATGCCGCAAGCCGGTGTCGTGGAACAATTGGCACAGCCACTTGCCGCTCGCGTGCATCGCCGCCATGGGTCTAGAGTGAGCACTTTTGCGCTTAGTGCAGGTGCTTAGGCAAATGCTTAGGTGCATACGATGTGGTAGATGCATTGGAATGGAGGGGCACCTTTATATGAGTGCAAACTGTGTTGCATTCACATTGTGCATCCTCTTTTCCTGGATCTCCTCCCATTACTTCCCTCATGCATGCACGATGCTAATTGAAGGAGGATGCATCACTAGCCGTTAAACATTTCGGGAACCGCTACCCCTCCCTCGTCTGCATTAAATACGTATCAGGAACTGCACTGTCTGTTGTCAAATCGAATAGTACTGCGCCGCCCGCTGCACGCAACGGCTGAACACGCCTCCTCGCCTCCATCAATCTCGTCCGTTAAACCTGCATGCAAACCGAGAAACCTACTCCGGCCACATGTCCATTCATGAGCGGGCCAGAATTAAATGCAACACCGGCCGAGCTCCTCCCATCCACCCTCAGTTTAAACTAGGCGAGACGCCAGCCAAGCTCCTACCGTCCGCCCTCTATTTAAACGAGGCCAGACAGACAGCGGACAAGAATCGCACCCCTCCGCCGCTCCCATCTCCTCCTCCACCATTTTCTCCACTCTTTCGATGGCTTCCCAGGAGCCACTCTCCGGCATACTACCCGGCTGGGTAGCCCATCGAGCCCTCCGGATACGGGCGAGGCCGCTCGGTGCTTCATCAACCTCGCTTGGCCCGACGGAGCCAGTTGCCGCCCCAATCCGGCACGTGGTTCAGCAACTTGATATGTCTCCAATGTATCTATAATTTTGGATTGATCCATGCTATTATATTACCTATTTTTGATGTTTAATGGGCTTTAATATACCTTTTTATATTATTTTTGGGACTAACTGTAACACCCCGGATGTAACTTTCCCAATTTGTATTCCAACTCTTGCTGTTTCCGGCTTTAAGTTATTTTATTTTCTCGGTTTCGGGTCTTTGTCTCCGTGTGTTGTTATCATTGTCATGCAGCTCATATTGTGTCATCATGTGCATTGCATTTGCATACGTGTTCATCTCATGCATTCGAGCATTTTCCCCGTTATCCGTTTTGCATTCCGGCGCTTCGTTCTCCTCCAGTGGCCATTTCTAGCTTTCTTTGCTGTGTGGGGATTAAACATTTCCGGATTGGACCGAGACTTGCCAAGCGGCCTTGGTTTACTACAGGTAGACCGCCTGTCAAGTTTCGTACCATTTGGACTTCGTTTGATACTCCAACGGTTAACCGAGGGACCGAAAAGGCCTCGTGTGTGTTGCAGCCGAACACCCCTCCATTTTGGCCCAAAACCCACCAAAACCCTCTCCATCATCTAGATCGTTCGATCATGATCGCGTGGCCGAAAACCGCACCTCATTTGGACTATCCTAGCTCCTCCTATGCCTATTTAAAGATCCCCCGAAAATCTCCTTCTCCTTCCCCCCCGAAAACCCTAGATCCACTCGTCATCGCGCGCCGCCGGACAAGTCTGCCACCGACGGACACGTCCGGATCGACCCCGCCGCCGCCACATGTTGCCTCCTCACTCGCTCGCCGCCTCGCCCCACATCTCCGGCCCGGGAGGCCCAGGG
>NC_041382.1:454179598-454200734 GCF_002162155.2 Triticum dicoccoides | reverse complement strand
GACCGGAGCCGCCACGCGCCGCTCGACGCCGGCCGGCCGGAGCCGCGCCTCGCCGCCCGGAGTGCGCCGCGACACCGCCGCCCTCGTCCGTCGCCGCCAAACGCCGCGCCGGCTCCGACCGCCCCCTCTCCGGCGAAGTCCCGGCCGGTTCCGGTGAGATCCGCCACCGCCTCGGCTTCCGTGCACCGTTGACTTTTATCTCGGGGTTGTTTTTTTCTTCTAAGTCCCTAAAATCCCAGATCCATGTGCTCCTGTTCATAGCATTGTATCTCCGCATCCGTAGCTCCGTTTTTGGCATATAGCATATCAAAATGATCATCTCAGAGAGTGCATCATTTCATTCCATTGCATCATTTTCATTTGAGTTCATCTTGATGCCCGAAATGCTATTAGAAGAGGGCTACTTGAGATTATTGCCATATCTGCTACTCCATTTAGATATTTGTCATTTTTGCCATGTTTATTGTGTGCATGATATGCCCATGAGCTCTACATGTGTTTTGTTAAGGGTTTTTCCTTCTTTCCAGAGGTGCAACCCATGTATTTTTGTGATGTGTGTGGTGACTAGCACAAGCTTGCAAAGTGGTGCACTTCGTAACGCTGATTTCAGGGACTTAGCATTTCCACTAAGTCCTTGACCTATTTATTTCATATGGCCATATGTTCTTGTTGTTTCCTAGTGATCCGTGCTTGTTTTGAGGATGATCAGTAAGGATGTTTTGTTAATCTTGTAGTGCTCTATCCATCCATGTCTTTGTTTGCAATTATGTAGCACCCTAGTTTGAGCCAATCGAGCTCTACTTTTGCTACTTTGTGAATCTGGGCAGATTGTCTACTTGTTAGCGATTTTGCCGATGATGTTGTAGTTGATCCGTGCATGCTATGCTATTGTTCTTGCCATGTCTAGCTTTCATTCTGTGTATTCTTGATTGGTGTATGCTTAGTTGGTCATGACTTTCTCCGTAGTGAGTGCATCGAGCTCGTGAACATGCCTACCTGATATCTATTTTCAGCATGCTCCAGTTTTCAGTAAGTCTGAGAACTGATTATGTTTTTGCCATGTTCACATGCTTGCAATTGTTTTTTCTGATCCCTTTTGGCTCAAGGTCACTAAGGGACTTTTGTTAAGCTCTTTGAGTAGCTCCATGCCATATTTTACTTTGCCATGTTCAGGTCCTGTAGCATATAGTTTTGTTGCTCCGAAGAGTGCTACCTGATCTGAAATTCCAGACAAGTGTTAATTTCACTAAGTCTAAGATCTGTCTGCCATATGCATTTTTGACATGCTTGTTTGAACCTGTTAATGGATGAATTGGCCGTAGCTCAGTGCTAGACTTTTGTTAAGCATCTTGAATGCATCCCTGCCATGTATTTTGTTGTCGTTTTGGGTGCTGTAGCATGTTCATCTCGTTGCATTTAGATGGCTACTTGTTGTAAATCGCAGACCGTTGTCATATTTGAATCGCTTGCCATTTCCTAACCGTAACTCCGATTCCGGCGTTCTTTATATCGTTTTCAAGCGATTTCATCTCATCTTTCCAGTGGCACACTTGGATTCCCAAGTTGAGGCGATGTTCATGCATTCCTTGTCAGATCTTGCATATGCATCCCGCATCGCATCCCGCATAGCATATCATCTTTGCATGATTTTGTTCGAGCTTGCACGTGGTTGATTGTGTCCTTGTTGCTTGTTTGTCTTGTTTGGGTAGAGCCGGGAGACGAGTTCGCTAACGAGGAGCCCGTTGAGTTTGCTTTCGAGGATCCAGTCAACTCTTACAACTTTGCAGGCAAGATGATCATACCCTCAAAATAACTACTATCTTTGCTTTGCTAGATGCTCGCTCTTTTGCTATGCCAATGCTACGATGCCTACCACTTGCTTTCAAGCCTCCCAAATTTCCATGTCAAACCTCTAACCCACCTTGTCCTAGCAAACCGTTGATTGGCTATGTTACCGCTTTGCTCAGCCCCTCTTATAGCATTGCTAGTTGCAGGTGAAGATGGAAGGCCGTTCCTCGCTGGAACAATATTTACTTGTTGGGATATCATTATATTATCTTGTTATCTTAATGCATCTATATACTTGGTAAAGGGTGGAAGGCTCGGCCTCTCGCCTAGTGTTTTGTTCCACTCTTGCCGCCTTAGTTTTCCGTCATATCGGTGTTATGTTCCCGGATTTTTGCGTTCCTTACGCGGTTGGGTTATAATGGGAACCCCTTGATAGTTCGCCTTGATTAAAGCTTTTCCAACAATGCCCAACCTTGGTTTTACCTTTTTCCACCTAGCCTCTTTTCCCTTGGGTTTCCGGAGCTCGAGGGTCATCTTATTTTAAACCCCCCCGGGCCAGTGCTCCTCTGAGTGTTGGTCCAACCTAGAGCCCCTTGCAGCGCCACCTCGAGGAAACTCGAGGGCTGGTTTTAGTTGTACGGATTGCTTGTCCGATTGTGCCCTGAGAAAGAGATATGTGCAGCTCCTATCGGGATTTGTCGGCACATTCGGGCGGTGTTGCTGGTCTTGTTTTAACCTGTCGAAGTGTCTTGAAGAACCGAGATACCGAGTCTGATCAGAACGTCTTGGGAGGAGGTCTATTCCTTCGTTGACCGTGAGAGCTTGTCATGGGCTAAGTTGGGACTCCCCTGTAGGGATTTGAACTTTCGTAAGCCGTGCCCACAGTTATGAGCAGATGGGAATTTGTTAATGTCCGATTGTAGATAACTTGAACCTTAACTTAATTAAAATGAATCAATTGAGTGTGTTACCGTGATGGCCTCTTCTCGGCGGAGCCCGGGAAGTGGACACGGTGTTGGAGTAATTCTTGCGCAGGTTGCTCTCTAGTTTCTCGCTCGCGCTTTGCCTCCTCTTCTCGCTCTCTTTGCGAACAGGATAGCCACCATATTTGCTAGTCGCTTGCTGCAGCTCCACTCATATTTACCTTGCCTTACCTGTAAGCTTAAATAGTCTTGATCGCGAGGGTGCGAGATTGCTGAGTCCCTGTGGCTCACAGATTACTATTACACCAGATGCAGGGCCTGATGATTCCGCTCCGAGTGACGCGCTCGAGCTCAAGTGGGAGTTAGACGAGGATTCTCAATGTTACTATGTTTCCTTTCCTGATGATCAGTAGTGGTGCCCAGTTGGGGGTGATCGGGACCGTGTCGCATGTTGGGTTATCTTTTATTTTGGCGCCGTAGTCGGGCCATGAGTGTTTGGTTGATGTAATGTTATTTATGTACTTGATTGACGTGGCGAGTGTAAGCCAACTATGTTATCTCCCCTTTTATTATCATATTACATGGGATGTTGTGAAGATTGCCTAACTTGCGACATATGCCTTCAATGCGATTATGCCTCTAAGTCGTGCCTCGACACGTGGGAGATATAGTCGCATCGAGGGTGTTATAAGTTGGTAATCAGAGCCTTCCCCGACCTTAGGAGCCCCATTGCTTGATCGTTTTTAGCGGCCGAGTTGTGTCTAGAAAAATGTTTTGAGTCATTTAGGAATTATATATCGGAGAGTTTAGGAATTCTTTTTACTTCCCAATCTCCTCATCGCTCTGGTAAGGCATCCTGACATAGAGTTTTGACTCTTCTCTTCTCAAATTTCACTAAAAAAAGTTTTAGGATCACGCGGGTATCTTGGAATCATTCCGATGGTTTTATGATGAAAACATTGTCTTGGTGCCTCCTGTCAGGGGTTTTGTGGAAGTGTCCGGGGAGTTGAGCTCTGAGGTGTTGTCGTCATAATTTTATCGTTGCAGTTCTGGAATACCTGAGTTTAGTAGGCCGACATCGAAGATCTCTTTTATGCAGTTCGTTGGTGAGATAACCTCGACGCCACCCAGTACTGGGGTGGGAGTTTGGGAGTATCGCCATAACTTGTATAACAGATGCTTTTCGAAGGTTGAGGTAGATGGTTTCCGAAGTTTTTCTTGGTTATGTGTTGAAGGATGGATACAGCTGGATGTAGGATTTGCTAGATTTGGGTGAGATATTATGCTTCCCCTGTATCCCCAACACCTGATTGCATAACCGGAACGGTTCGGGAGTTTCATAGGTGGGAATTCTCGTAGCTCTAGTTCTTCTTCCACGGATAGTTGGTTTGAGATTGGGATTTCTTACCGATTATTCGTTCTTAATCCGTACCTTGTTGATTTATTTATCTACCTTAATTCTAAGTGGCTTCTCAATTTATGGATATGTGACCATTTCAAGAGAAATGCATTCGTTCATTTTTGTTTGGATGTGAAGACTATACATTGCAATTTTCATTCCGTTGGATTCAGCTTCAATATTTGTCTATCAATGTGCTAATGGATGTCAACCTCTTCAGGATGGCTCCTCCAACGTGCACGACTCCGAATCCTGATCCGCCACCACCTCCACCTCCTCCGGAGGCATGGCAAGCTGTGATGGCCGCAACCAATGCAAACACACAGTTGATCATGCAAATTCTTCAAGAGCGCAATCAAGGCAACCAAGGGAACCAAGGCAACAATCAGAATCATTTTGCTACACTCAACCAGTTCCTTGCTAACGGGCCAAAGACTTTCAGCAATTGTGTTGAGGCAACCGATGCTGACGATTGGCTTGTGGATCTGTGCAAGCATTTAGAGTGCAGTAACGTCAGGCCTGAGGACTTTGTTAAGTTCGCTTCCTTCCAACTCAAAGATCAAGCTGCAGAATGGTTCCAGCAGTACAAGGATTCTAGAGGTGGACGTGTTATCACTTGGGATGAATTCCGTCAAGATTTCCGAGCTCATCATATCCCTCAAAGCATGGTTGAAAGAAAGCGTGAGGAATTCTGCAACCTGAAGCAAGGCTCTTTGTCTGTCTATGACTACAACAAGTTGTTTCAGAAGCTCACCCGCTTTGCCAAGCAGGACGTCCCTGATGAGAAGAGCATGATATATCAGTTCAGGGGTGGTCTCAGAGAAGAAATTCAGCTAGCTCTTGTTCTCTTTGAGCCCTTGAGATATGATGAGTTCTACAACATGGCATTGAAGCAAGAGGCTGCTCAACTGAGGTGTGATGCTTCCAAGAAGCGAGTCAGAGATGTTACTCCTTCTTCCTCTACTCAAGTGGCCAAGCAGCAGAAGTATGGGCTTCCTCCTCCTCCGTTTCGTCAGCCGTATCAGCAGAAGAGCAAAGGTGGCAGTGGATCTTCCCACCCACCCAACCCTGGCTTTCAGAACAAGACTTTGTCTCAAGCTCCAAGATCGAGTGCTCCGTATCACCGTCGGCTTTCAGAGGTCACGTGCAACAAGTGCCAACAGAAGGGTCACTATGCCAACAAGTGTTTCAACCAGAGGCGTCTTCCTCCTCCTCCTCCTGTGAGATCGGCAAGTACAGTTGTGGTCAAGCATAACCCCAAGTACGCCAAGGTCAATATGGTGAATGCAGCTCGGGCAGAGGATTCATCAGATGTCATCATGGCTAACCTTCCAGTTAACGATATTCCTGCAAAAGTTCTTTTTGACACTGGTGCATCGCATTGTTTCATCTCGAGAGCTTTTGCATCTAAGCATGATTTTGTTACTCAAGTGTTGTCGAAACCGTTGGCTATTGTCTCTCCGGCCCGTCAAATGACATCTCGAGTATCCGTTCTGAATGTTACAATCACTTTGGGTGACTATAAGTTCTTGTCCTCTCCAAATGTTCTTGGTGACTCGGATATTGATCTTATTCTCGGAATGGATTGGCTTTCTAAGCACAAGGCTCAACTTGATTGTGCAGCCAGTCAGATTCAATTGACTCATTCGTCTGAGGATGTAATTGTCTTTGCCGCTCATGATGATACTATCCATCTGTTTTCTCTCAATGAGAAGGGTGAACTGGATGCTATCTCGCAAATTCCAGTTGTTTGCGAATATCAAGATGTCTTTCCAGAAGAGCTTCCAGGAATGCCTCCGCACCCTCCAGTTGAATTCGTTATTGATCTTGAGTTGGCACGGAACCTGTGTGCAAACGTCCTTACAAGCTCGGACCTGAAGAGTTGAAGGAGCTGAAGAAGCAACTCGATATTCAAGAGAAAATGGGTCTCATCCGGCCTAGTTCTTCTCTGTGGGGTTGTGGTGTTCTTTTTGTGAAGAAGAAGGATGGAACGGACCGACTCTATGTTGATTACCGTCCATTGAACAAGAAGACCATCAAGAACAAATATCCACTTCCCAATATCAACAAGCTGTTCGAACAACTCAAAGGTGCCCAAGTATTCTCCAAGCTTGATTGTAACACCCCGGATGTAACTTTCCCAATTTGTACTCCAACTCTTGCCGTTTCCGGCGTTAAGTTATATTTATTTCTCGGGTTCGGGTCTTTGTCTCCGTGTGTTGTTTTTCATTGTCTTGCATCTCATATCATGTCATCATATGCATTGCATTTGCATACGTGTTCGTCTCATGCATTTGAGCTTTTTCCCCGTTGTCCGTTTTGCATTCCGGCGCTCCGTTCTCCTCCGGTGGTCTTTTCTAGCTTTCTTTCGTGTGTGGGGATTAAACATTTCCGGATTGGAACAAGACTTGCCAAGCGGCCTTGGTTTACTACCGGTAGACCGCCTGTCAAGTTTCGTGTCATTTGGACTTCGTTTGATACTCCAACGGTTAACCGAGGGACCGAAAAGGCCTGCGTGTGTTGCAGCCCAACACCCCTCCAATTTGGCCCAAAACCCACCAAACTCTGCTCCATGTCGTAGAGCGTTCGATCACGATCGCGCGGCCGAAAACCGCACCTCATTTGGACTCTCCTAGCTCCCCCTATGCCTATAAATACACCCCCTTCGTTTTCGGATCTTTCTCTCCCCGAAACCCTACCCCCCTAAAAAACGCATCCCGCCACCGACGGACACGTCCGCCCCCGGCCGGACGCATCCGCCGCCGCGCCCAGCCAGCCGCATCCCGCCACGTGGCCCGCGCCACTCGCCTCCGCCTCCGGCCTGCGGAAGCCCGCGCCTGGCCCCCGCGGCCCAGGGCGCCGCCGCCTCGCCCGATCCGCATCGCCGCCGCCCCGCTTCTTCTCCTCCGGCGCCGGCCGCCCCGCCGACCGGAGTTCCACGCCGGAGCCCGCACCGGCCGCCCTTTGCCCGCCTCGCCGGAACGCCCCGAGCCGGCCGGCTCCGCCGCGTCCCTCGCCGGCCGCTGCCGCCGCCCCCGCCGCCGGATCCGGCCGGGAGTGGTCGGATCTACCTCTCCGACGAACTCCGGCGAACTTCTTCAACTCCGGCGAGCTTCCCCGACCATCCTTGGTTCCCGTGCGATCTGGATCTGAGATCCGAAAATATCTCCTCGGTTGACTTTTTATCCCCGAACCCTAATTCTTCGTGCATACTTTGACCGGTGATGTCTTCGCATCCGTAGCTCCGTTTTGGACATATAGTATATCAAAATGTTCGCCTCGACGAGTACATAATTTCATTCCATTGCATCATTTTCATTTGAGCTCATCTTGATGCCTGAAATTCTGCTAGAAGGAGGCTTCGTGAGTTAATTGTCAGATCTGCTAGTTCATCTTAGACTTTTGTCATTTTGCCATGATTATTGTGTGCATGCTATGCCTATGAGTCCTTCATATGTTTTGTTAAGCATCTTGTTATCTTTCCAGAGGTGCAACCCATGCATTTTTAGGATGTGTGTGGTGACTTGTGCAAGCTTGCAAAGTGAGGCACCCGGTAAATCTGTTTTCAGGGACAGTAGTTTTCACTAAGTCTGGGATTATTTACTTCATGATGCCATATGTTCAGCTTGTTTCCTAGTGATCTGTGCCCCTTTTGAGGATGATCAGTAAGGGAGTTTTGTTAATCTTGTTATGCTCTATCCATCCATGTCTTTGTTTGCAATTATGGAGCACCCTAGCTTGAGTCAATCGAGCTCTACTTTTGCTTCGTTGTGAATCTGGGCAGATCGTCAACTCGTTTGCGATTTTGCCAATGCTATTGTAGTTGAACCGTGCATGCTATGCCATTGTTCTTGCCATGTCTAGCTAGCATTTTGTGCCTTCTTAATGGATGTATGCTTGCCTTTCCATGAATTGCACCGTGGTGAGTGCATCGAGCTCGTTTACATGCCTTCGTGAGTTATATTTCAGCATGTCTCAGTTTTCACTAAGTCTGAAAACTGATTGTGTTTTAGCTATGTTCGTGTGCTTGTTAGTATATTTTGTGAACCCTTTTGGCCCCAGGTCACTTTGGGTCTTTTGTTAAGCTTGTTGAGTAGATCCATGCCATGCTCTTATTTGTTATAATCAGGTCATGTATCATGTTGTTTTGCTGCTCCGAAGAGGGCTTCGTGATCTGAAATTTCAGACAAGTGTTAATTTCACTAAGTCTGGAATCTGTTTTGCATTTGCGTTTTTGCCATGCTTGTTTGAACCTCTTAATGGATGAATTGGCCGTGGCTCAGTGCTAGTCTTTTGTTAAGCATCTTGTGTGCATCCCTACCATGTATTTTGTTGTCATGTTTGGTGGCTGTAGCATGTTCGTTTCGTTGCGTTTATATGCCTACTTGCTGTAAATCGCTGACCGGTGTCATTTTTGAAACGCTTGCCATTTCCAAACCGTAACTCTGATTCCGGCGTTCTTTATATCATTTTCAAGCGATTTCATCCCATCTTTCCAGTGGCACACTTGGTTTTCCAAGTTGAGGCCAGGTTCAAGCATTTCCTGTCATATCTTGCATTTTGCATCCCGCATCGCATCCCGCATAGCATACCATCTTTGCATCTTATTGTTTGAGCTTGCCCGTGGTTGATTGTATCCTTGTTGCTTGTTTGTCTTGTTTGGGTAGAGCCAGGAGACGAGTTCGCTAACGAGGAGCCCGTTGAGTTTACTTTTGAGGATCCAGTCAACTCTGACAACTGTGCAGGCAAGATGATCATACCCTCGAAATCACTACTATCTTTGCTATGGTAGTTTGCTCGCTCTTTTGCTATGCCATTGCTATGATGCCTACCTTTTGCTTGTCAGCCTCCCAATTGCCATGTTGAACCTCTAACCCACCATGTCCTAGCAAACCGGTGATTGGCTATGTTACCGCTTTGCTCGGCCCCTCTTATAGCGTTGCTAGTTGCAGGTGAAGATTGGAGTCGTTCCTTGTTGGAAAATTTATTTACTTGTTGGGATATTATTATATTACTGTGTTATCTTAATGCATCTATATACTTGGTAAAGGGTGGAAGGCTCGGCCTCTCGCCTAGTGTTTTGTTCCACTCTTGCCGCCCTAGTTTCCGTCATATCGGTGTTATGTTCCCGGATTTTGCGTTCCTTACGCAGTTGGGTTATAATGGGAACCCCTTGATAGTTCGCCTTGTTTAAAGCTTTTCCAGCAATGCCCAACCTTGGTTTTACCATTCGCCACCTAGCCTCTTTTTCCCTTGGGTTATCAGAGCCCAAGGGTCATCTTATTTTAACCCCCCCCCCCCGGGCCAGTGCTCCGTCTGAGTGTTGGTCCGAACTGAGCTGCCTGCGGGGCCACCTCGGGGAAACTTGAGGGTTGGTTTTACTCGTAGCTAGTCTCATCTGAGTGTGCCCTGAGAACGAGATATGTGCAGCTCCTATCGGGATTTGTCGGCACATTCAGGCGGTGTTGCTGGTCTTGTTTTAACCTATCGAATTGTCTTGTTGTACCGGGTTACCGAGTCTGATCGGTGTGTCTCGGGTGGAGGTCTACTCCTTCGTTGACCGTGAGAGCTTGTCATGGGCTAAGTTGGGACTCCCCTGCAGGGATTGAACTTTCGAAAGCTGTGCCCGCGGTTATGGGCAGATGGGAGTTTGTTAATGTCCGGTTGTAGATAACTTGAACCTTAATTAATTAAAATGAATCCACTGAATTTGTTACCGTGATGGCCTCTTCTCGGCGGAGTCCGGGAAGTGGACACGGTGTTGGAGAAATGTTTGCGCATGTTGCTCTTTAGTTCCTCGCTCGTGCTTTGCCTCCTCTTCTCGCTCTCTTTTGCGAATAAGATAGCCACTATATATTCTAGTCGCTTCCTGCAGCTCCACATATATATTTGCCTTACCCTGCCTATAAGCTTAAATAGTATTGATCGCGAGGGTGCGAGATTGCTGAGTCCCTGTGGCTCACAGATACTATAACTCCAGATGCAGGTCCAGGTGATTCCGCTCCAGGTGATGAGTACGAGCTCAAGTGGGAGTTCGACGAAGACTCTCGGCGTTACTACGTGTCTTTTCCTGAGGATCAGTAGTGGTGCCTAGTTGGGGTTTGATTCGGGGCCTTGTCGCATGTTGGGTTCTTTTCTAGTTTGGCGCCGTAGTCGGGCCATGAGTGATTGAATGATGGATGTTATTTATGTACTCTGATGTGACGTGGCGAGTGTACGCCAACTATGTATCTCCCCCTTTTATTATACATTACATGGGATGTTGTGATGATTGCCTAACTTGCGACATTGCTTTCAATGCGGTTATGTCACTAAGTCGTGCCTCGACATGTGGGAGCTATAGCCGCATCGAGGGTGTTACATTGATCTCCGTATGGGTTATCATCAGGTCCGAATCCGTGAGCAAGATATTCCCAAGACGGCCTTCAGGACAAGCTATGGCTCATATGAATACACTGTCATGTCTTTTGGCCTCGTCAACGCTCCTCCGACATTCTCTCGCATGATGAACTTCATCTTCAACGCCTACACCAATGACTTCGTTTTGGTCTATCTCGACGACATTCTGGTTTTCTCGAAGAACAAGGAAGATCATGCCAAGCACTTGCGTTTGGTACTCGATAAGCTGAGGGAACATCAGTTCTACGCCAAGTTCTCCAAGTGTGAATTTTGGCTCGATAAGGTTCTTTATCTTGGTCATATCATCTCTGCCAAGGGCATTGCTGTGAATCCTGAGAAGGTGTCTGCAATTGTGAATTGGGAACCTCCTCAGAACGTGAAGCAACTCCGTAGCTTCCTCGGTCTGGCAAGCTATTGCCGAAGATTCGTTGAAAACTTTTCTAAGATCGCGAAGCCTCTCTCTAATCTTCTCCAGAAGCACGTCAAGTACGTTTGGTCTCTGGAGTGTGACATTGCTTTCAACACTTTGAAAGAGAAATTGATCACTGCTCCAGTTTTGACTCCGCCTGATGGATCCAAGCCATACGAGGTCTTTTGTGATGCCTCTCTCCAAGGTCTTGGCACAGTATTGATGCAAGAGAAGAAAGTTGTTGCTTATAGCTCTCGCCAGTTGAAGCCCAATGAGAAGAACTACCCCACTCATGATCTCGAGTTGGCGGCAGTTGTGCATGCTCTTTTGACTTGGAGACATCTCTTATTGGGAAGAAAAGTGGACATTTTCATTGATCACAAGAGTCTCAAGTACATCTTCACTCAGCCTAATCTTAACCTCAGGCAAACTCGATGGGTCGAAATGATTCAAGAGTATAATCTGAGTATCGAGTATACTCTAGGCAAGGCCAATGTGATTGTTGACGCATTGAGCAGAAAGGCTTATTGCAACACTCTGATTCTCAAGCCTTATCAACCCGAGCTTTGTGAAGCTTTCTGCAAATTTAACCGGCAAGTTGTTCCCCAAGGTTTCCTCGCCAACCTTCAAGTCGCTCCTACCTTGGAAGACCAGATTCGCCAAGCTCAGCTTCTTGATGCTATGGTGAAAAAGGTGAAGATTGGGATTGCCAAGAGTCAACCCAAGTACAAGTGCTACCGCCTTGATGACAAGGATACTCTCTTCTTCGAGGATTGTATTGTTGTACCCAAAGGTGACCTCCGTAAAGTGATCTTGAACGAGGCTCACAATTCTCTCCTCTCCATCCACCCTGGGAGCACGAAGATGTATCAGGACCTCAAACAGGCTTATTGGTGGACTCGAATGAAGCGCGAGATTGCTCAATTCATGAATGAATGTGATGTCTGCAGAAGAGTGAAGGCAGAACACCAGAGGCCAGCTGGTCTCCTCCAACCTCTTGCCATTCCAGAATGGAAGTTTGACCACATTCAAATGGACTTCGTGACTGGGTTTCCAAAGTCCAAGCGTGGCAATGATGCTATATTCGTTGTCATCGACAAACTCACTAAAGTGGCTTACTTTCTGCTTATCAAAGAGTCAATCACTACAGCTCAATTGGCGGAACTCTATACCTCTCGGATTGTCTCCCTGCACGGTATTCCACAAGTGATCTCTTCAGACCGTGGCAGCATCTTCACATCAAAGTTTTGGGATTCTTTTCAAAAGGCCATGGGCACCAACATCCGCTTCAGCACAGCTTTCCATCCTCAAACTAGCGGTCAAGTCGAGCGTGTCAACCAGATTCTTGAAGATATACTCAGGGCTTGTGTGATCTCCTACGGCATGAAGTGGGAGGATTGTCTTCCTTATGCTGAATTCTCCTACAACAACAGTGTTCAAGCAAGTTCGGCCAAGGCCCCATTTGAAATTCTGTATGGCAGGAAGTGTCGTACCCCTCTCAACTGGTCTGAAACCGGGGAACGTCAGTTTTTGGGTAATGACTTAATCACAGAGGCAGAGGAAATGTGCAAAGTCATTTGAGATAACCTCAAAGCAGCCCAATCCCGCCAGAAGAGCTACTATGATAGTAAGCACCGTGATTTGGCTTTCGAGATCGGAGATCATGTTTACCTCTGTGACTCTCCTATGAAAGGTATTCGTCGCTTCGGTATCAAAGGGAAGCTTGCCCCCAGATACGTGGGACCTTTCAAGATTGTCAGCAAGAGAGGCGATCTCACCTATCAACTTGAGCTTCCTTCAAACTTTGCAAATGTTCATGACATGTTCCATGTCTCTCAGCTTCGAAAGTGCTTCAAGACTCCTGACCGCACTGTCAACTTGGAGGACATTGAGCTCCAAGAAGATCTCTCTTATCGTGAGCACCCAGTTGCTATTCTTGAAGAGACTGAACGCAAGACTCGCAACAAGTCAATCAAATTTCTCAAAGTCAAGTGGTCACACCATTCCAACCGTAAAGCTACCTGGGAACGCGAAGATCACCTCCGTTCTGAGTATCCAGCGTTCTTTCAGTCCTAGATCTCGGGATGAGATCCTTTCGTAGTGGTGGAGTGTTGTAACACCCCGGATGTAACATTCCCAATTTGTATTCCAACTCTTGCCGTTTCCGGCTTTAAGTTACTTTATTTCCTCGGGTTCGGGTCTTTGTCTCCGTGTGTTGTTATCGTTGTCATGCAGCTCATATCATGTCATCATGTGCATTGCATTTGCATACGTGTTCATCTCATGCATTCGAGCATTTTCCCCGTTATCCGTTTTGCGTTCCGGCGCTTCGTTCTCCTCTGGTGGCCATTTCTAGCTTTCTTTCATGTGTGGGGATTAAACATTTCTGGATTGGACCGAGACTTGCCAAGCGGCCTTGGTTTACTACCGGTAGACCGCCTGTCAAGTTTTGTGTCATTTGGACTTCGTTTGATACTCCAACGGTTAACCGAGGGACCGAAAAGGCCTCGTTTGTGTTGCAGCCCAACACCACTCTATTTTGGCCTAAAACCCACCAAAACCCTCTCCATCATCTAGATCGTTCGATCACGATCGCGTGGCCGAAAACCGCACCTCATTTGGACTCTCCTAGCTCCTCCTATGCCTATTTAAAGATCCCCTGAAAATCTCCTTCTCCTTCCCCCCCCGAAAACCCTAGATCCACTCGTCATCGCGCGCCGCCGCACAAGTCTGCCACCGACGGACACGTCCGGATCGACCCTGCCGCCGCCACGTGTCGCCTCCTCACTCGCTCGCAGCCTCGCCCCACATCGCCGGCCCGGGAGGCCCAGGGAGGGCCCCCGAGGCCCGTTGCCTCCCGCGGCGCACCGCGCCCGACCCCGCCACCGCCTTCTTCCGCTCCAGCGACCGGAGCCGCCGCGCGCCGCTCGACGCCGGCCGGCCGGAGCCGCGCCTCGCCGCCCGGAGTCCGCAGCGACACTGCCACCCTCGTCCGTCACCGCCAAACGCCGCGTCGGCTCCGACCGCCCCCTCTCCGGTGAAGTCCCGGCCGGTTCCGGCGAGATCCGCCACCGCCTCGGCTTCCGTGCACCGTTGGCTTTTATCTCGGGGTTGTTTTTTTCTTCTAAGTCCCTAAAATCCCAGATCCATGTGCTCCTGTTCATAGCATTGTATCTCCGCATCCATAGCTCCGTTTTTGGCATATAGCATATCAAAATGTTCATCTCAGAGAGTACATCATTTCATTCCATTGCATCATTTTCATTTGAGTTCATCTTGATGCCCGAAATGCTGTTAGAATAGGGCTACTTGAGATTATTGCCAGATCTGCTACTCCATTTAGATATTTGTCATTTTTGCCAGGTTTATTGTGTGCATGATATGCCCATGAGCTCTACATGTGTTTTGTTAAGGGTTTTTTCCATCTTTCCAGAGGTGCAACCCATGTATTTTTGTGATGTGTGTGGTGACTAGCACAAGCTTGCAAAGTGGTGCACTTGGTAATGCTGATTTCAGGGACTTAGTATTTCCACTAAGTCCTTGACCTGTTTATTTCATATGGCCATATGTTCTTGTTGTTTCCTAGTGATCCGTGCCTGTTTTGAGGATGATCAGTAAGGATGTTTTGTTAATCTTGTAGTGCTCTATCCATCCATGTCTTTGTTTGCAATTATGGAGCACCCTAGTTTGAGCCAATCGAGCTCTACTTTTGCTACTTTGTGAATCTGGGCAGATTGTCTACTTGTTAGCGATTTTGCCGATGATGTTGTAGTTGATCCGTGCATGCTATGCTATTGTTCTTGCCATGTCTAGCTTTCATTTTGTGTATTCTTGATTCGTGTATGCTTAGTTGGTCATGACTTGCTCCGTAGTGAGTGCATCGAGCTCGTGAACATGCCTACCTGATATCTGTTTTCAACATGCTCCAGTTTTCACTAAGTCTGAGAACTGATTATGTTTTTGCCATGTTCACATGCTTGCAATTGTTTTTTCTGGTCCCTTTTGGCTCAAGGTCACTAACGGACTTTTGTTAAGCTCTTTGAGTAGCTCCATGCCATATTTTACGTTTCCATGTTCAGGTCCTGTAGCGTATAGTTTTGTTGCTCCGAAGAGTGCTACCTGATCTGAAATTCCAGACAAGTGTTAATTTCACTAAGTCTGAGATCTGTCTGCCATATGCATTTTTGCCATGCTTGTTTGAACCTGTTAATGGATGAATTGGCCGTAGCTCAGTGCTAGACTTTTGTTAAGCATCTTGAATGCATCCCAGCCATGTATTTTGTTGTCATGTTTGGGTGCTGTAGCACGTTCATCTCGTTGCATTTAGATGGCTACTTGCTGTAAATCGCAGACCGTTGTCATATTTGAATCGCTTGCCATTTCCTAACCATAACTCCGATTCCGGCGTTCTTTATATCGTTTTCAAGCGATTTCATCTCATATTTCCAGTGGCACACTTGGATTCCCAAGTTGAGGCCATTTTCATGCACTCCTTGTCACATGTTGCATATGCATCCCGCATCGCATCCCGCATAGCATATCATCTTTGCATCATTTTGTTCGAGCTTGCACGTGGTTGATTGTGTCCTTGTTTCTTGTTTTTCTTGTTTGGGTAGAGCCGGGAGACAAGTTTGCTAACGAGGAGCCCGTTCAGTTTGCTTTCGAGGATCCAGTCAACTCTGACTACTTTGCAGGCAAGATGATCATACCCTCGAAATCACTACTATCCTTGCTTTGCTAGATGCTCGCTCTTTTGCTATGCCAATGCTATGATGCCTACCACTTGCTTTCAAGCCTCCCAAATTTCCATGTCAAACCTCTAACCCACCTTGTCCTAGCAAACCGTTGATTGGCTATGTTACCGCTTTGCTCAACCCCTCTTATAGCGTTGCTAGTTGCAGGTGAAGATGGAAGGCCGTTCCTCACTGGAACAATATTTACTTGTTGGGATATCATTATATTATCTTGTTATCTTAATGCATCTATATACTTGGTAAAGGGTGGAAGGCTCGGCCTCTCGCCTAGTGTTTTGTTCCACTCTTGCCGCCTTAGTTTTCCGTCATATCGGTGTTATGTTCCCGGATTTTTGCGTTCCTTATGCGGTTGGGTTATAATGGGAACCCCTTGATAGTTCGCCTTGATTAAAGCTTTTCCAGTAATGCCCAACCTTGGTTTTACCTTTTGCCACCTAGCCTCTTTTCCCTTGGGTTTCCGGAGCCCGAGGGTCATCTTATTTTAAACCCCCCGGGCCAGTGCTCCTCTTAGTGTTGGTCCAACCTAGAGCCCCTTGCAGCGCCACCTCGAGGAAACTCGAGGGCTGGTTTTAGTTGTATGGATTGCTTATCCGATTGTGCCCTGAGAAAGAGATATGTGCAGCTCCTATCAGGATTTGTCGGCACATTCGAGCGGTGTTGCTGGTCTTGTTTTAACCTGTCAAAGTGTCTTGAAGAACCGAGATACCGAGTCTGATCGGAACGTCTTGGGAGGTGGTCTATTCCTTCGTTGACCGTGAGAGCTTGTCATGGGCTAAGTTGGGACTCCCCTGCAGGGATTTGAACTTTCGTAAGCCGTGCCCGCGGTTATGGGCAGATGGGAATTTGTTAATGTCCGGTTGTAGATAACTTGAACCTTAACTTAATTAAAATGAATCAACTGAGTGTGTTACCGTGATGGCCTCTTCTCGGTGGAGCCCGGAAAGTGGACACGGTGTTGGAGTAATGCTTGCGCAGGTTTCTCTCTAGTTTCTCGCTCGCGCTTTGCCTCCTCTTCCCGCTCTCTTTGCGAACAGGATAGCCACCATATTTGCTAGTCTCTTGTTGCAGCTCCACTCATATTTACCTTGCCTTACCTGTAAGCTTAAATAGTCTTGATCACGAGGGTGCGAGATTGCTGAGTCCCTGTGGCTCACAGATTACTATTACACCAGATGTAGGGCCTGATGATTCCGCTCCAAGTGACGCGCTCGAGCTCAAGTGGTAGTTCGACGAGGATTCTCAACGCTACTATGTTTCCTTTCCTGATGATCAGTACTGGTGCCCAGTTGGGGGTGATCGGGACCGTGTCGCATGTTGGGTTATCTTTTATTTTGGCGCCGTAGTCGGGCCATGAGTGTTTGGTTGATGTAATGTTATTTATGTACTTGATTGACGTGGCGAGTGTAAGCCAATTATGTTATCTCCCCTTTTATTATCATATTACATGTGATGTTGTGAAGATTGCCTAACTTGCCACATATGCCTTCAATGCGATTATGCCTCTAAGTCGTGCCTTGACACGTGGGAGATGTAGTCGCATCGAGGGTGTTATACTAACCTACTAATAAAAGGCCCAGTGCAAATTGCAATTTTTTTTGCCTATTTCAGTGTTTCGCAGAAAAGGCATATCAAACAGAATGAAACCTTCGGGAGAGTTATTTTTGGAACAAACGTGATCCAGGAGACTTGGAGTCTAGGTCAAGAAAGAAGCGAGGAGGCCACGAGGCAAGGAGACGCGCCCCCACCCTCGTGGGCCCCTCGCAGCTCCACCGACATACTTCTTCCTCCTATATATACCCATATACCCCGAAAACAGTCAGGAGCACCACAAACCCCTATTTCCACCACCGCAACCTTCTGTACCCGTGAGATCCCATCTTGGGGCCTTTTCCGGCGCTCCGCCGGAGGGGGAATTGATCACGGAGGGCTTCTAAATCAACACCATAGCCTCTCTGATGATGTGTGAGTAGTTTATCATAGACCTTCGGGTCCATAATTATTAGCTAGATGGCTTCTTCTCTCTCTTTGGATCTCAATACAAAGTTCTCCTTGGTTCTCTTGGAGATCTATTTGATGTAATTATTTTTGCGGTGTATTTGTCAAGATCCGATGAATTGTGGGTTTATGATCAAGATTATCTATGAACAATATTTGATTCTTCTCTGAAATCTCTTATGCGTGATTTAAATATCTTTGCAAGTCTCTTCGAATTATCAGTTTGGTTTGGCCTACTAGATTGATCATTCTTGCAATGGGAGAAGTGCTTAGCTTTGAGTTCAATCTTGCAGTGTCCTTTCCTAGTGAAAGCAGGGGCAGCAAGGCACGTATTTTAATGTTGCCATCGAGGATAAAAATATGGGGTTTATATCATATTGCTTGATTTTATCCCTCTGCATCATGTCATCTTCCCTAATGCGTTACTCTGTTCTTATGAACTTAATACTCTAGATGCATGCTGGATAGCGGTCGATGTCTGGAGTAATAGTAGTAGATGCAGAATCATTTCAGTCTACTTGTCGTGGACGTGATGCCTATATACATGATCATGCCTAGATATTCTCATAACTATGCGCTTTTCTATCAATTTCTCGACAGTACGGGCCTTTATCGCATAAGTGACTGTGAAGGGATTAACAACCCCTTTATCGCATTGGTTGTGAGGTTCTTGTTTGTTTGTGCAGGTACTAGGGGACTTGTGTGTTACCTCCTAGTGGATTGATACCTTGGTTCTGAAAACTGAGGGAAATACTTACGCTATTGTGCTGCATCACCCTTTCCTCTTCAAGGGAAAACCAACGCAAGCTCAAGAGGTAGCACAACTCGCCGCTCCAGTTCAGCTGGATGAGGAGTGGCGAGTTGCTCCATGCCTGCATGGCGGTGAGCATGCCAGTACGGGCATCATCGCGGCCGCGTCGTACCGCGCCACCAGTGTCCACGGTGGCCGCACCTTCCTTGTTTGTGGGCGCGCCTCCCATGCCTGCGGCCGCGCCTCCCGTGCCTGCGGCAACGCCATGCAGACAGAGACAGAAGCCGGTTGTGTGGAGAGCGACGAGTCAGTGGCCAGCTTCTTCGTGTCCACCGCCATCAATGAGGAGAAGTAGAACACGGGTGGCCGCTGCCACTTGGGTCCCATGAAGGCCACCGCCGAGGCGACGACTGTGCATTCAGGTGGTTTCTTTGCTGCTTCGTCTCTTCCGAGGACCTTCGTCGACCCCGTAAGTGTCTACCGGACATGAGGAAGACAATGGGATCCGTGGGCGGCCATTTAGATTAGGTACTCCCTCTCCTGCTGGCGGGAAATATTTGTTCTAAGAATGGATAAATTGGATATGTCTATAACTAAAATAAGTCTAGATACATCCATTTCTAGGACAAGTATTTCTGGACGGAGGGAGTATTAATTGTACCAAGAGAGCCGGATTAGCACCGCTTAGTTCATGTAAATGTAATGAAATCCATCATGTTTATATGAAGATCTGGCTTTTTTATGCAAAATCCTACATGCTTATATGAAAACAGTCCGTATTTGCACGAATTTCACCTGGTTGGTTAGAGCTGTGAAAATGTATGCCGCTGGCGTTTGATGTCGTCCTCCGCGGAAGGACGCGGGAGGAAATTTGTCGGATGCCATTGGAGATGCTCTTATGCTGGAAATAATAGTCACATCCAATCCATTTGAGTTAATTACGTGTATGATTCTCCCTCTATAAAAAGTTAATTGCATGTATAGTGTGCATGTGACTTGCAGGGTGGCTACAACTTCGTACAGAAAGCTAAAAAGAAACAAGTCCATCCTTAATCTTGTATTCTAAGTACTCTATGGGTTCCACTGTCAGTACAATAGCGAAAGAAGTATATATTAAATAAGTAATATATTATATAAAAATCTAAAGTTAAAGACAGAATTCGAACTCAGGTCATCGCGTTGCGAGCATCCGGCACTAGCCAGTCTAGCACATCTTTGTTGTAGACCATGCTGGAGATATATCTCCATGTCTACTCTTATACTCCATCCGTTCCTAAATATTTGTCTTTTTTAGATTTCAAATGGAGTACCTCATAAGATGTGTATGTAGACATATTTTAGAGTGTAGATTCACTCATTTTGCACCGTATGTAGTCACTTGTTGAAATCTCTAAAACGATAAATATTGAGGAATGGAGGGAGTAGAAAACAGAGTTGGTGATGATGGTGTGTGTGCCATCCTGCAATATAGGCCGTCAGATTTAGATCTAACAGATAGGAAGGAAACTATTGCAATTTGCAAAAAGGTACCCACACCCCTCTCCACATTTGCAAATAAGGCCTTCCCTCGTTGATTCTTTTCTCTTCTCATAGCAATGTGCCCCTACGTTGCAATGGATCCAAAATAGAATAATACATGTTCACAAACTTGAAAGAAAAACACTCTAGTTTGGTGTATATATCACTAAAAATATACGCGTTTTAGGTTTCACTCAAAATATATTCCTTGTGGCTGTTTTGATGAGGTGGGGGAGGGATGTGGTTGGTTTCAAGATACTAAGGGGTTTCTACAAATTGGAGCAGAGAAGTGGGGTCTTGTTGCAGAAATGCCACGACTTACATCATAGTCGTTAGATGCAGATCTGATGGTCAGAAATGACGGATGGCAGACACACCATCATCACCAACTGAGTCTTTTATAGGAGTTAGAGGTAAAAACAGAGTTGGTGATGATGGTGTGCCTGCCATCCTGCAATATAGGCTGTCCGATTTATATCTGACGGATAGGAAGGAAACTATGGCAATATTGCAAAAAGATACCCACACCCCTCTCCACATATGCAAATAAGGCATTCCCTCGTTCATCCTTTTCTCTCACAAGATAAAATACTCATATAAATGCATCTTGATGTTCCGTGCAATGCATGGGCATCTTGCTAGTCTCTCACAAGATAAACTACTCATACAAATGCATCTTGATGTTCCGTGCAACGCACGAGCATCTAGCTAGCTTCTTTTAAAATAGTTACTGTGATAATTGGGTTGAAGTGATATATTATATGTCTGCCCCGAATGATTTCAGATTCACTAGTTGTAACAAAGAAAAGGTTGTCTTGTTTATTAACAGAAAATAGGGTGAAGACTATCACATGAGGCCGGTGAAAACAAGGCACATTGGGTTCAGCGTCATCGTCACTACAGCTATGCGCGCACAAGAAGTATAAATATCGAGGGGGCTATGAAGAAAAAGACGTATCTCGTGTGTTTGAGCGAGGCACAGAGACACAATGTTTGAGAGCGAAACTGATTGACAGATTAAGACCAGATCGAGTTGTCACCCTTCTGCTATCATTGTTGGGGTTGGGGGTGGGGAAGGGGAGGGAGAGAAAGACGTATCGAGCGTGTGCATGGTAGGCATAGAGGCACAACTAGCGTGTGTGTGTGTGTGTGTGTGTGTGTGTGTGTGTTTGAAAGAGGAGTAGATAGATTACTATCAAG